>NC_055998.1:120667614-120967614 GCF_018446385.1 Zingiber officinale
GTTCTGTACTTCATTCTTGAATTCTTTGAACTTTTCAAAGGATTCAGACTTATGTGTCATCAAGTACACATAACCATATCTACTGAAGTCATCAGTAAATGTGATGAAATACCTATAACCCCCTCTAGCAGCGATATTGAAAGGGCCACATACATCACTATGTATGAGTCCTAACAAATCAGTCACTCTTTCGCTGTGCCCACTAAAGGGAGTCTTGGTCATCTTGCCCAGTAGGCATGACTCGCACGTCTCATAAGATTCAAAATCAAATGAGTCCAGCAAACCATCCTTATGGAGCTGGGATAAGCGCTTGTCATTTATATGACCTAAGCGACAGTGCCAGAGATAAGTTTGGTTCAGGTCATTTGACTTGAACCTCTTGGTATTTATGTTATAGATAGGGCTTTCAAGATCTAGAATATAGAGTCCATTTATCAGAGGTGCACTACAATAGAACATATCGTTTAAATTGACGGAACAACATTTATTCTTTATTGTAAACGAGAAACCTTTCTTGTCCAAACAAGAAACTGATATAATGTTCTTAGTTAATGCAGGCACATAACAACAATCGACTAACTCTAGTACAAGCCCAGAGGGCAGAGATAGAAAATAAGTCCCTACAGCAACAACAGCAACCCATGCTCCATTGCCTACTCGTAGGTCCACCTTGCCCTTTGTCAATGCCCTACTATTTCTCAGCGCCTGCACATCAGTACAAATGTGAGAAGAACATCCAGTATCTAATACCCATGATGTAGAAATAGATAGATTGACTTCTATAACATATATACCTGAAGTGGAAGTCTCACTTCGCTTCTTCTTAAGATCCTCCAAGTATACCTTGCAGTTCCTCTTCCAGTGCCCGGTCTGACCGCAGTGGAAGCAGGTAGCATCCTTGGCGACCCCTCCTTTAGGCTTCAGTGCCTTGCCTTTGCCCTTGGCTTGGGGATTTCCCTTGCCTTTGGGCTTGCCCTTGCCCTTATGTTTCTTAACCATCAGAATAGTGTTGGGCTTAGCCTTCTTAAGGTTCAGCTCAGCAGTTCGCAACATACTAAGCAGCTCGGGCAGTGGCTTGTCAATCTCGTTCATATTGTAGTTTAGAACGAATTGACTGTAGCTATCCGGAAAGGATTGCAAAATCAGATCAGTGGCCAGCTCTTGGCCAAGTGGGAACCCCAACCTTTATAGGTTCTCTATGTACCCAATCATTTTGAGTACATATGGGCCTACAGGAGCCCCATCTGACATCTTGCACTGAAACAGTGCCCTTGAGATCTCAAATCTCTCATGCCTCGCTTGACCTTGATACAGTTGACGAAGATGTTCAACCATATCGTAAGCATTCATTAACTCGTGTTGCTTCTGAAGCTCAGAGTTCATGGTCGTGAGCATTAGACAAGACACATCTAATGCGTTATCTTGATGCTTCTTGAAAGCATCTCGGTCAGCTCGCGGGGCAGTGGCAGGAGGAGCCTCCGGAATGGGCTGCTCCAGAACGTACAGTTTACGTTCTTGGGTGAGAACTATTCTCAAGTTCTTGTACCAGTCCAGGAAATTTGCTCCGTTGAGCTTGTCCTTCTCAAGAACAGATTGCAGGGAGAAAGTGTTCGTATTTGACGTCATGGTTATCTACAACAAAAAAATGCAGAAAATAAATATCATATTCTTAATCATTTAATTAGGCCTTTAACTAAATGATGCTCCCACTGAATTCTATAATTCATGTGGGACAAGATCCACATCATACTAACCCTTGAGTTAGCTTTGGCTAATACGCCCAAGACTTAGTATGATTGGTAGGTAACTAACTACCAATTACATCTCTATGCAACTCTTGTTTATAGGATAAAATCCGTATTTATATTAAAACTCTAGTTAGCTTTGGCTAATACGCCCAAGAGTTAATATAAACGTGATTTTGACCTATCTACCAATCATTGGATAATGCCTATAGTTAAATTCGATCCAATTGAGTTAACTAGTTACTCAATCTAATTGAGTTGTACTCACCCATGTGTTGATAGGCGGGACCAAGATTGTCCCTCCGTACCCTACCAAGATAGTATGTGTTGCTCTGCTTTGGCAGATTCAACAACAACATGCGATCGAGGTAGTGGTAGGTATCACGACATGGTAGGCATTACGAGTTGTCACGATTTAGATCTAATCTAAACGATGATGCGTATCATATACTCGATAAATCTAATCTAATCGAAGGGTGCATCATGTGCACGACTTAGATCTAATCTAATCGTTAAGCACTAATTAATTACTTAATTAACTAGCATGCATCACATACACACAAAAGCAATTAATTAAATAATTTTGTGATTATGTCATGGCCCTACTACGATCTTCTCAAGCCAATGAGAAGATCAAATGGTCAACCTAAGGTCAACAGCTTCTCAAGCGCCTTCCTTTTGACCACCTTGTGTTGCTCGTGCCTTCCTCGTAACTCCGTCTTGAGTGGACCTTCCACCGCTTCAAAATTTACATTACATTTTCAAACTCGAGTTACATTCGAGTCTAAATCTAATTTATAACCAGAATATAAATAGGGAGGCACTACTCGTAGGTCGCGTATCAAATACAGCACACGCAAACACACAAAATGGCACGCAAGCCATATTTTGAATTACAAAACAAATTATCCAATCGAATTGGGTCTTTGGGCCATGACTATCACAAAAATAATATATAATTCGAAATTATATATTTCTATAATTTTCTGTAATTTTTCCTATAATTTTGTAATTTTTACGAGTACAATTTCCCGGCGGTTACGTTTAGCGGTTTTTTAGCGCAATCGCGGAACGAATCCCCTTGCGGGGCCAGGGGCAGCGCCCCTACCCGCGATCTAACCATCGCGAGGGTTCCTTTGCAATCTAACAGCGCCTTAGCCCGCTGTCCCAAAAAGCTTTGGGGCGAAACTTGGCCGTTTTTGGAAAAACTTCTCGGTAGTCGAAGCCTACAAGTGTCGAAACACTTGTGCTTCGCTTCTACGAGAAAAATACCCATAAAAACTATAAAAATCATAAATTTACAGAATATTACAGAACTGAAAAGTCTTCATAAAACACAAAATAACCTCGTATTCATCTTCGCACATGGCTCTGATACCACTGTTGGGTTTTTCGGGCCGCGAAAATCGCTTTTTCGCGTCGCGGAAACCCCGAAAGACCCTAGCCAACGGATCCGTGCAAAGAAAAGGTTTGAAAAACATACGAATACGAGTTTCTACCTAGATCTACACTTAGATCTACAAAAGAAAAGGTTATACCTTTGAAGCGAAGCCCTTCGCGTTCCCGCTCGTCCAAATGGTGCCGGATCTCGAAGTTGTCAACGTAGACAACTCTCTATATTTATCCACACAAACAAGTAGGTGGAGAAAAAACCACACAAAAGGTGTGCTAGCACCTTTGGATGGTTCAGCCAAGAGAGGAGAGGGAGAGCAAAATTGGAGCAAGGAAGAAGATGAAGGAATGAATGAGATTAATTCACAAAAAGAACAAACATCAACCCATTCATGTGGCCGGCCACATTAAAAGGGTGTGTAACTCCCATGGAATGCCAAGAGTCATAACTCTTGGTAACTCCCATGAGGTGGCATCCCACTTAAGTAACCATGATGATGTGGAGCATCATCATTGGCCCACTCAATGCCAACTCACCAATGAGGTGGCATAAAGTCAAGTCAAACTTGACTCTTCATCTTCCTCTCAAGTCAAGTCAAACTTGACTTAATCTCTCTCATGGTTGATCTAATCCAACCATTTAATTCAAGCCAATTTAATATAATGAATCTAATTCATTTAATTAAATTGATTCAATGAGTCATAATCCAAATTAGACTCATTAAACACATGAATCAACTTGAGTCTAACTCAATTAGCCCAATTAGGATTACTCTTAATCCAATTTGATTCATCAAATGAATCTAATCCTCTTGGCTCATCATATGAACCTAATCTCCATCTAATTGTCCTTAGTGTGTGACCCTATAGGTTCTTGTAACGTTGGTAATGCCCCTAAACCCATTTAGGAGCATAAGTAATTAGCGTTATCTAGCAACACATCATTACTACCCAAGTTACAAGAATGTTGAGATCCAACATCACCTTGTGACTACTAATTGTGACTCCTCACAAAATATGACAAGTGTCCTTCTATCCTAGACATCTAGATTGATCAATGTGAGGCATAGACCGTGTCATCCTCTGATCAATCTAAATCCTGAACTCCAAGTAGACTCACTAAATCAAATGAGCTCAATATCTCATATTGACTCATTTGGGCATGGCCATGCACTTCGTGGTCTCACTCTATCAAGAATATCGATGTCGCTCCCGATAGATCCCATCTACATCACTCACATCCCTCCGCATAATTCGTTACATGCCCAGTAATCGCCTTTATAGTCCACCCAGTTACGGGTGACGTTTGACGAAACCAAAGTACATAACTCCTTATATAGAGAACCATGGTGACTTCAGGTCTAAGGACTAGTAGTCATACTAATAGCCACATGAGAAAGTATATGACACTCATATAATGATCCATGATACTTTCTCATGGCGGGTCATTCAGTATACATTCTCTAATGCATGCCCATGTGTCAACTTGATATCTCTATATCCATGACTTGTGAGATCAAGTCATCGAGTTGACCTACATGCTAGTCTTATTGCATTAACATTGTCCCTGAATGTTAATACTCGACTAGGAATGATTAAAAGTAGTGTTCCCTATATCATCTCACTATCGATTCAACCAATCGATTGATATAGGTAAGAACCTTCTACTCAAGGACGTTATTATACTTAGTTTATTTGGCACCAATACAAGTAAGTGTAATAACCAAAAACCAAATGCCTTTATTTATATAGAATATGATACAACAAGTCCAAAATACAATCATCAAATAATTGGCTCTAGGGCTCTATCTAACAGTTTATTGGTTACTTATGGTGCTATTATGTTTAGTGATTTATCTTCTTATATCTATGATAGCATGAAGTGAGCAATATTTTTACTATAAGAGTTTAAGTATTGACCTTGTTTTAGGACTTCTATACACTTTGCCTAGTTTTGATGGTTGAAAACTTTGAAAATAGTCATGATTCATAAAACTTGATTAGTACGAATGTTTTCTTGGTGATTTCTCAAACTACATTTTGGTTACTAGATGATGCTCAAATCATGTCAACTCATTTGGAAAAATCAAAATATCCCAACATTTGCACTTATATGCATTTGTGTTCAAGTGTTGCATCTTGCAATCACTTAAAAATAATGATGTAAAAAAAGAAAAAAAAAATGAATAAGGGATATAAAAAACAGTTATCGTGAGTGGAAACTAGAAAGTTACCCCCTTTGAGACCGTGTTAGGTTACTGGGGAAATAACTGGTATCTTCACGTAGCATTTGTGTGCTACCAGTTGATCACCTTTAACTTTCCCCACTTGGTCATCCACAAGGAACTTTATCTTCTAGCATAAAGTTGAAATGATCGTATGGAATTCATTAAGGGTTGACCGACCCAAGATGACATTATAGGCCGAGGGTGCGCCCACCACTTTGAAAATTGATCGCCACGTCCTCATTAGGGGCTCCTCTCCTAAGGAAATGGCCAACTTTATCTAGCTGAGCGGCTAGACTTTGTTGCCCGTAAACCCATATAGAGGAGTTGACATGAGTTGAAGCTCGCTCAGGTCAATTTATAACTGATCAAAAGCTTGTTTAAAGATAATGTTAACGGAGCTACTTGTGTTAATGAAAGTGAGAGAGATATTATAATTGGCTATAACAGCCTTAATTATTAATGCATCATCATAGGGTATTTCTAATCCCTCTAGATCTCTGGGTCCGAAGCTAATTTCAGGCTCATCTGCTTGCTTTGCACTGCATCTGACTTCATGAATGACCAAACATCGAGCGTGTGACTTCCTCACTCGGTTGGAGTCACCATCAGTTGGTCCTCCAACTATCATGTCGATATTACCCCAAGCAGCATTACTGCTATTTTCTTCCTATCGTGCGGATGGCTACTCTTGTTGCATTCGGACGAACGTTTGGGCTTGCTCGGCTTGGAGTTGTAATGTTCCCGGCTATGACTCGGTCGCCCGGTACTCAATCTTGAGTGGGCTATTTCATCATGGATATGGTCAGCGATTTGGGGCTAGAGAACACTGACGATATCTGGGATTGCCTTCTCGCTGATTCTGCAAAGTGCAACAATCCTCTGTATTGTGAGTGGTTGTCTGATGATACGTGCACCACTTTCGTGGGCTTCTTGAGGGACTCCCCACATGTTGCACGGCTTGAGACCACGACTCTAGATGGCGATACTAAGGACCTGCATGAGGTCCTTTGGGTGGTGGGGCAGTTAATGTCGGGCGCTCAATAGTTGGAGCAGGAGCGGGTGTGGTAGCCTCTTTCTTCTGAGCAGCTTGTGCTTCCTCCATATTAATGAACTTAGTGGTGCGGTCAAGTAGCAGATCAAAGTCCTTGGGAGGCTTCCTTGCTAGATCACGGAAGAAATCATTATCAGTGAATCCTTGGGAAAAAGCACTCACCAGAATATCCAAGGTAGCGGTGGGGGCATCCATAGTCGCCTTATTAAACCTCTTGATGTAGACTCAGAGTGTCTCCTTGGATCCTTGTTTGAGAGAAAATAGGCTCCAAGGAGTTTTATGGTAACGATGATTGCTAGAGAAATGATGGAGAAATACCTTACAAAAGTCTTTGAAACAATGAGTAAAATTATCCGGCAACCTCTTAAACCATTGCTGGGTCGCTCCACCGAATGTGGTGAGAAACATTCGGTATTTTACACCGTCCATAAATTGCTAAAGATGGGTGGCATTCTCAAATTTAAGGAGACGATCCTCTGGATCAGTTGTTCTCGAATATTCTCCTATGTTCAGGTTCTGATAATGTTTGGGTAATGGATCATCCAACACCCTTTGAGAGAATAGAGTAACAATTTGCTCAGGAGAGCTATCACTGGCTACAACCTTTCCTTTGCACCTATCCCGCATAGGTACCTCTCCAGAAGATTCCTGGGGTATTATTCCTTGGCCCAACTATTCTAATGGCGTATGAAAAAGCGCTCAGGGGCCGGGTTAGTGAGAGAGGCGCAGGGAGCAAGTGAGCAGGGCCCTTGATAACGAGTATTTTGATGTATTATTTTGACTCTTTTATTTAGCATGTTTTACCTTCTCGCATGCTTAATTTTGTGTTTATATTATGTTTTACAAGTAGGATCTATTTTGGACTTAATTATAATTTTTCTACCATTATGACATTATTTCTTATATTTTGAATTTGATTTTGTAGGAAATCCAAAGAGCCATAATATCAGTTGAGTCAGATCAAGCTAAGCTTGATTTGAAGGGAAAAAGAAGAGATCACATTTGGAGCATCTAGGCCCTTGATCGAGCTCAAGGCATCCAAGGGGATCATTAAGGGCTCCAATTCAATTTGGATCAAGATAAGAAAAAGCCAATTTAGAAGCCTAATTTCAAAGCCCAAATGAGAAGAACCCTAAAACCTTCTTTATTTGATTTGGTTTAGTTGGTTTCAACCAGTTCAAATGAACCGGCCGGTTCAAATGGACCGGCTGGTTCAAGTGGAGCTTTAAAGGGGTGAATTCGGTTCAAGGAGAAATTGGCTTCGGTTCATTGTGCTTCCGTGTGTTTCTCTCTCAAACACCCACAATCTCTCTTCCGCAATCAACTCCAATCGACTACCCTTCGCTGGCACACGAAAGGCCCAGATCTAGAACCCCCAAATTTGGTGGATAGCAGTGAAGAACTGGTGAACAACTTTCTTCGACAATGATGAAGACACGAATCTTCCACTGAAGAACTCCTCCGATGGAAGTTGAACGGAATATGTAGAGGTGCTATCCAACCCTGTCAACTATGCTCACACTAGTGCAAACCACATTGAAATGAACTAGATGGATGAAGCCAGAGAAGAATAGTAACCATTATCTTTTGGTGGAGAAGAATGGAAGGCCACCAGAGCATGCCAGGTAATCCCTTGCATTCGCGAACCACGTCAACAAGGAGTTCACAACCGTGGTCGGTGCTAGAATTCGGAAGGAGCTTCATTGGAGAAGTAGATGCACAGCCGCAACTTCTTCATTCCCTACCCTTTGCAACCCGCTAGAGGCAGAGAATCTCATATAGGTGTCAGAAGGTGGAAGACACACCGGAGAACCCCTCCGGTGAGGTGAAGATGGTTGGAGCTCGCTGCCACCACCATTTCCTTGAAGCACTAGATTTTGCAACCCATGCCGGCGAGAGCAACAAGGAAGTCACGAAAAGGGGACTCACTGAAGAACCACTCCAATGAGTTGAGCATGATCGAAGGATGTTGTAGATATCGCTCGCAACCGCCGACACTCGTCGCTGTCCATCGCCCTACTCTTAAACCCCTCTCTCCCTTTGATAAGCAGTTGTTGATGCTGCCAGATTTGGCGGTGGCAACATACCACCAGTGTTGGCTTGTTGTTGTTGTTGAAGTAATTTCTGTGCTTTGGCGTTGATGAGAAACTCTAGATCTTCCTGCGTTAAGGTGACGGTGTTGAGTTTTCCAGTCTCCTACATCTCTTAGCTTCAGATTCAGGTGAAGAGTTCCCACAGACGGTGCCAAACTTGATCCTATCTGAAGGCTATAAGATAGGACGTAAGCTCCGATGGATGATCAGTCGAAGAGTAGTCGACTTCTCGAGATCTGAAGTAACTCCTCAACGATCCTATGTACAATAAGACAAGCCAACAAAGCGTTAGTGACCTATGACCGGGGTGAGGTGTTGGTGCAACGGAGACCGGCAAGAGGGGGATGAATTGCCTGCAAATAAAAGTAACCCTCCTCAAGGCTTTTCAACTCTAAAATAAAGCAAGACTTACTAACAGAAAGAGAAATAAAGATAGAATCTTAACCTGGTTACAACCAAGAGGGTTGTTAATCCAGAGCGATGGAAAGCGCAGTAAGAAACTCCTTCTTTGAAGGCGGAGAAGCCTTTTACACTTTGAGAGCACAGAAGTTGCTTAGACAATCATTACAGAGTTGAATCTCGTATCAAATCGTTGTACAAAATAGCTACCCGAGATCCCCTTTATATAGGGGTTCTAGAGCTTATCAGTTAACCTGAACCTTCGGGATCAGGTTTGACTCGAGAGGGATCGGTCGATCGATCCCTAGGTTCGGTCGACCGAACCTGCTGTACCTGCCCAGTCTTCCGTCCAGGTGCAGTCTCTGAGCATGAGCTTTTGTTCGGTCGACCGATCCTTATGTTCGGTCGACCGATCGGCCAACGGTCTTCCAGCTGAGTTAGCCAGATCATCTTGCTCGACTAAGTCTCTGGATTAACTTCGGTTCGGTCGACCGATCAGGAGGTTCGGTCGATCGATCAGGAGGTTCGGTCGATCGATCAGCTTCACCAACAGTCAGCTTCTGACGTGGCATTCGACGTGTCTACTGCGGTTGGCTTCGGTTAAAGAAGGGTTCGGTCGACCGAACCGTTGACAAGTCAACTTCCAGTTGACTTGCTCTGGTTCGGCTCCTTGGGTGATTGCGGTCATCCGGAATAGGGCTCACCCGAACCCAGTTCTCGGTCTTCTCCTCGAGCAGGCTTCCGTCCGGCTTCTCGTCTCTCGAACGCCGCGCACATTCTTCTCGCTCCACCAGAGTACTCTTCCGCAGCTCTCTCGTCCTTCGGACGCACCAAGCCCGTCGGCTCCCTTCCCGTGTCGTCCTTCTCGTTAGCTGCGTCTTCCGCTCGACTTCCTGCGCTCCTAAGTTCCTGTACACTCAGACACAGGGTTCAGACAAAACGTAGGATCTAACTAACTTGGTTGATCACATCAAAACTACCACGGGGTCCAACAATCTTCCCCTTTTTGATGTGAATCAACTCAAGTTCAAGTTAGGGTAAAACAGACACAAAAAGTAATTTTAAAGAAAAATTACTAAACTAGCATATTAAGCATAAAATTGCAACACTATTTAGAAAGAAAAAAAATATTAAATTTTCCTAACTCCCCCTAAACTTGTACTTTTCTCTCCCCCTTTGATCACAGCGAAATCGGGGAAGCAAATTCTTAAGATAGAATTTTAAAATTTCCAAAAATTCAAAACTTAGTAAAGAAAAAAAATGTTTGTACACTTTCAAAGCATTTTAATTCTACTTTTAATGCTTTTTCAGAAAGTTGATTAAATATTTCTGTTTCGATATTTCAGCTTCCAAGTCGTGGCGAGGCACTAGGCCTTCTTGGTTATTGGAGCAACAACCACTTCCTTAGACAAAGCCTTCATAAAGAAAATGTTTAATTTTCTCTCTAAAAAGCTTTTAGTTTTCAGAGATTAGTTTAGCACAGATTTTGGAACCCAATAGAGGTTCCTTCCTACTGAATTAATCAAGAATTTAGGTGGTACAGAATTTATTGGTATTTTCCTAATTTGACCCTGATGATGTTTGGCATACCAGTTTAATTTTCCATATAACTTTATTTTTGATTTTGGAAAAATATTTACTTTTAAACATGCATCAGATTTCAGTTCTTGAATTTCATTTTTTAACTTTGCTTTTTCTAATTTCAAATTTTCATTTTCCTTTTCAAATTTATCTAACTCTTTAGAAAGTACTTTAATAAAACGAAGGGACTGAGTAGAGGTAAGATTGCGTACCTGACTTACCTGATTTGGAGAGGCTCCCCCTTCACTGCAACTTTCCTCTTCTGAGGTTCCTCCCCCTTCGTCGATGCTCATCTCTGAGCTTGACTCTTCTTCTGGCTGATGGTTAGCTAGTAGAGCTAATCCTGCGAATTCTTCGACTTATGACTCGGAGGATGAAGAGTCGTCCCATGTTGCCTTCAGATTTTTGTGCTTGGGTCGAGTTGGCTTCTTGCTTCTTTCCTTATCTTTCTGTTTGCTCTTCAATTTTGGGCAATCATCCTTGATGTGCCCTTCTTTGTTACAATTGTAGCACCGGACTGTCCTTCCTTTTTGATGACGTTTACTTGACTGCGATCTAAACTTGTTAGATTTAAAAAACTTATTAAAATGTCTTACCATTAACGCAGCTTCGTTTTCGTCAATTGACGCTTCGGAGTCAGGATCGTCCTTTTCAACTCGTAGGGCTAAGTTGAGGTTCGACTTCTCTACTGGTTTTTCTGTAAGTCGAGACTCGTGAAGTTCGAAAGTTGAAAACAAGTTTTCTAAACTACTTACCTCAAAGTCCTTAGAGATGTAGTAAGCATCTACTAAGGACGCACATTCTGAAGTCCTCGGGAAGGCATTGAGCGCGTATCGGATGGAATCCTGGTTGGTTACTTCTTCTCCAAGGTTCGTTAGTTGAGTTATCAGCTCCTTGATTCTCGCTTGGAGTTGCGCTACCTTCTCGCCGTTGTTCATCCGGAGGTTTGTTAGTTGTGTCCGGAGGATGTCGCGCCACGCCAGCTTCGCTTCTGAGGTACCTTCGTGAAGCTCCAGGAATTTCTCCCAGAGATCTTTTGCTGAGTTGTAGCTTCTGATCCGACTTACCTCCTGAGGTGGCAGAACGCTAAGGAGGTGGAATTCAGCTTTTCCGTTGGCGACGAAATCGGCTTGCTCCTTCTTGCTCCACGTGTTTTCTTCTTTGTCTTTAGGAGCTACAAAACCATATTTCATAGTAATTAAAATATCAAAGTCTATTTTAAAGAATACCTCCATTTTTCGCTTCCATGTAGCGAAATCTCCGTCGAACTTCGGGGGATGAATGTTCGCGCCGGCCATTGTCTTGATCTTAGTGCTTCAGACGGCGGTTAGTCCTTCTGAGGTTGTCAGGCTCTAATACCACTTGTTGGTGCAGCGGAGACCGGCAAGAGGGGGTGAATTGCCTGCAAATAAAAGTAACCCTCCTCAAGGCTTTTTAACTCTAAAATAAAGCAACACTTACTAACAGAAAGAGAAATGAAGACAGAATCTTAACCTGGTTACAACCAAGAGGGTTGTTAATCCAGGGCGATGGAAAGCGCAGTAAGAAACTCCTTCTTTGAAGGCGGAGAAGCCTTGTACACTTTGAGAGCGCAGAAGTTGCTTAGACAGTAATTACAGAGTTGAATCTCGTATCAAATCATTGTACAAAATAGCTACCCGAGACCCCCTTTATATAGGGGTTCTAGAGCTTATCAGTTAACCTGAACCTTCGGGATTAGGTTTGACTCGAGAGGGATCGGTCGACCGATCCCCAGGTTCGGTCGATCGAACCTGCTGTACCTGCCCAGTCTTCCATTTAGGTGCAGTCTCTAAGGATGAACTTTTGTTCGGTCGACCGATCGACCAACGATCTTCCAGCTGAGTTGGCCCGATCATCTTGCTCGACTAAGTCTCTGGATTAACTTCGGTTCGGTCGACCGATCAGGAGGTTCGGTCGATCGATCAGCTTCACCAATGGTCAGCTTCTGACATGGCATTCGACGTGTCTGCTGCGGTTGGCTTCGGTTAAAGAAGGGTTCGGTCGACCGATCAATAGGTTCGGTCGACCAAACCGTTGACAAGTCAACTTCCAGTTGACTTGCTCTGGTTCGGCTCCTTGGGTGATTGCGGCCATCCGGAATAGGGCTCACCCGAACCCAGTTCCCGGCCTTCTCCTCGAGCAGGCTTCTGTCCGGCTTCTCGTCCCTCGAACGCTGCTCACGTTCTTCTCGCTCCACCGGAGTACTCTTCCGCAGCTCTCTCGTCCTTCGGACGCACCGAGCCCGTCGGCTCCCTTCCCGTGCCATCCTTCTCGCTAGCTGCGTCTTCCGCTCGACTTCCTGTGCACCTAAGTTCCTGCACACTCAGACACAGGGTTCAGAAAAAATGCAAGACCTAACTAACTTGGTTGATCACATCAAAATTACCACGGGGTCCAACATGAGGATCCTTGGCTAGGCCCTCCGATGCTCAAGCCAGTCTCCTCTCTTGAAGGTGGAAGAAGAACAGTAAAGAAAGTACCAAAAAAGTCAGGCTCAAATGCAAATGTTTGCGTACCTCGCCAGCGAAGAGGATCCCCTTTTTATACCACCTCACATAACCTCCGCGATCGTGAGGTGGTCCCCGATTTGTTAGTTTGTTAAGGGGTGGAAGAAAGTATAACCTGAGTGTTTCATGATAGTCTGAGGAATCTTTTTCCTACCCATAAATATACCTCTTTTGTCATTTATACGTTGCATCATTACTGAAGTTGTTGGAGGAGAACGTTATTATAACTAACTCATCAATGTGAAACCAAATAGTTTTTAAAGGAGATTTCAAGGGAATATTCCTGGAAATTATGACAGACTATCAAAATGTTGTCTGTTATTTGTCTGTTGAATGCATCTCAGCCGCTCTAGAAAGTCGGCCGCATTATTTGCTATTGTATTAATCTGTTTGATCATGCATTAAATACTACAAAAACATGTTGGCCCCCATGGCTATTTTGATGTGATCAACCAAGTTATGTTAGGTCCTATTTCATTTTGATCCATGTGTCTAAGTGTGCAAGAGCTTAGGAGCGCAGGAAGTCGAGTGGAAGGCGCAGCTAGCGAGAAGGACGACACAGGAAGGGAGCCAACGGGTTCGGTGCGTCCGAAGGACGAAAGAGCTGCAGAAGAGTACTCCGGTGGACGAGAAGAACGTGCACGACGTTCAAGGGATGAGAAGCCGGGACGGAAGCCTGCTCGAGGAGAAGGTCAAAAATTAGGTTCGGGTGATCCCTATTTCGGTTGACCGAAATCACCCAAGCGATCGGAGCTTCGAAAGAAGAAGAAAAAGAGAAGCTGGAAGCTATTTATACCATGCAGGTTGAAAGCGCCCTCAACATTGAAAGCGCCCTCAACAGTATAAGGGCACCCTCAAAAGTATAAGGCTGCCCTCAACAGCATTGAGGGTGCCCTCAACAGCATTGAGGGTGCCCTCAACATTAAAGGCGCCCTCAATGCCATTGAAGACACCTTCGACCCAATCTACTTGATCGCTTCAACTTTGGATAAAGTTTTATCCGATGCCTTGGCTGGAGGCGCCCTCAACCCCTTTGGAGGCGCCCTCAAGACTCGAGATAGAGTTTCCATGAGATATATAAAAGCCCCTGGAACTAGGAATTAAGTAATCAACTTTGTAATCAATTCCTAGCAACTTGTGAGCTTTCATAGTATGTAAAAAGATTTCTCTGCCTACAGTAAAAGAGATTCGTAGTGCACTTTTTCAACTGTCTTGGATTAACAACCATCTAGGTTGTAACCAAGTAAAACCCTGAGTCTTCTCTTCTCTGCTTTACTTTTATTTCTCTTTTATTTTATTATTGTTGCTATTCTTGAGTTGAAAGAACAAGGAGGGGTTTGTTTTATTTGCAAGCAATTCACCCCTCCCCTCTTGTCGGTCCCGCTACACCAACAAGTGGTATCAGAGCTAGACTACCTTAGAAGGACTAACCGCCATCTAAAGCAACAAAGATCAAGACGATGGCCGGAATAAGTATTCATCCCCTGAAATTTGACGGAGACTTCACGACATGGAAGCGCCAAATGGAGGTATTCTTCAAAACAGATTTCGATATTTTATTAACTATGAAATATGGTTTTTCAGCCCCAAAATATAAGGAAGAATTCCAGTGGACGAAGAAGGAGCAAGCCGATTTCGTGGCTAATGAAAAGGCAGAATTCCATCTGCTCAGCGTCCTGCCGCCCCAGGAGGTAAGTCAGATCGGAAGCTACGACTCCACCAAAGACCTCTGGGAAAAATTCCTGGAGCTCCACGAAGGCACCTCAGAAGCGAAATTAGCAAGGTGCTACATCCTCCAGATTCAGCTGACAAATCTTCGGATGAACAATGGCGAAAAGGTGGCGCAACTCCAAGCGAGAATAAAGGAGTTGATAACTCAACTGACCAATCTCGGAGAATAGGTAATGAACCGAGATTCTATCCGGTATGCGCTCAACGCCTTCCCAAGGACTCTAGAGTGGGCATCCTTAGTAGATGTTTACTACATCTCTAAGGACTTTGAGGTAAGTACGCTAGAAAACTTATTTTCTACTTTCGAACTTCACGAGTCTCAAATTGCAGAACCTAAAGTGAAGTCAAATCACAATGTTGCCCTATAAACCGAGATGAACGTGTTGGTGCAATTTCCAGTAGGTCAAGGTTGACCTAGTTGACCAACCGTAAACCTTGGTCATGGTTTCGATTTTTGACAATACAGAAATACATGTAGACATGGACAATGCAGGTGCAGTTGTCCATGCGGAGAGATACTGATCAGGGTCTGATCAGGTTGGATGAAGAAGAGTCAAGTAGGTCAAGGTTGACCGGATACTTGACTATGAAGTCCTAACTGGGATGTTAGGCAGTTCAGAAAGTCCTGGTGAGTGAAACCAGGCTGTTCGGAAAGTCCTGGTGAGTGAAGCCAGGCAGTTCGGAAAGTCCTGGTGAGTGAAGCCAGGCAGTCGGGAAATCCTGGTGAGTGAAGCCAGGTGAAAATCCTAGTGAGTGAAGCTAGGTGAAAGTGAAAGTCCTGGTGAGTGAAGCCAGGCAGTTGGAGAAAGTCCTGTTGAGTGAAGCTAGGCAGTTGGGAAGACCTGGTGAGTGAAGCCAGGCAGGGGAAAGACCTAGTGAGTGAAGCTAGGCAGTTTGGAAGTCCTGGTGAGTGAAGCCAGGCAAGGGAAATCCAAATGGGTCAAGGTTGACCAGACATCTGGTGAAAAGTCCAAGCAGGGAGCTTGGCACGGGAAAAGTCCAAGTATGGAGACTTGGCACGGAGAAGACCAAGATGGAGACTTGGCACGGAAAGTCGGAGAGGGCTCGGTAGCTCGTTCTCCGGACTGTGGTCAGAGAGGGCTCGGTAGCTCGTTCTCTGGACCGGACGAAGTCAGAGAGGGCTCGGTAGCACGTTCTCCGGACTGTGGTCAGAGAGGGTTCGGTAGCTCGTTCTCTGGACCGGACGAAGTCATAGAGGGCTCAGTAGCTCGTTCTCTGGACTGTAGTCGGAGAGGGCTCGGTAGCTCGTTCTCAGGACCAAGTAGGGTTTAGGGCTGGGAGCTCTAAACCTGGATCGATCTGGTGACCGATCCAGTGATATGTTGCGATCAGGGTACGCACAGAGAGTTGGGCAACTCTCTGTGAAGTGTGCTGATCGGTCTGGGGACCGATCAGCATAGAGCCTGATCGGTCCCCACGACCGATCAGATCAGCCCCATACCGATCAGGGTGATGCCTGATCGGTCTGGCACTAGCCGTTGGCTCACAACGGCTAGTCTTCTGTCTTCTCTTCTTCGCAGGTGGATGCAGGTATAAGAGGGCTGAGGGCTTCTACAGTGCATCTTCTTCTTCTTCTTCTTCTTCGAGTTCTGCTGAGCTCTCGCTGCCGAAGCTTCGGGTGAGCTTCCTGCTAGTTTTCTAGCTGAGCTTGGATCCGAGAAGTTGCTGCTTCATCAGGATTCCAGTCAGCAACGAGAAGGCAAGCAAAGGGTTTTACATTTCGATTGTTCTTGTTTGCTTTCTCTACTGTTGTACTCCTTATTGCTGTTGCAAAGAGATTGTGGCGAGGTTTCTCCACCCACAAGGAGTATTTATTAGCCGGTTCTCCGGGGACTCATCCACCGACGGATTGATAGGGCTCGTCCACCTTACGGACACGCCGAGGAGTAGGAGTTTATCTCTGAACCTCGTTACATCGACGAGTTTGAGGTTTACTATTCTCCGTTGTCGTTTCTATTGTTTATTTCCGCTGCGCTAACCTTGATTTGTAGAAAGAAACGAACGATTTGGAGTCGGTTATTCACACCCCCCCTCTCTAGCCGCGACCATCGGTCCTAACAGAACGATCCCGACTCCGAAGCATCGATCGATGAAAATGAATTGGCGCTATTGGTAAGAAAATTAAATAAGTTTATTAAAACTAATAAATCTAGATCGCAGTCAAGAAAGCATCAACGCAACAGAAGGACAGTCCGATGCTACAACTACAACGAGAAAGGGCACATCAAGGATGACTGCCCAAAGTTGAAAAAAAAGGACAAGGAGAATTCCCAAAGACCAACGTCCACTAAATGCAAGAGTCTGAAGGCTACATGCGATGAATCATCATCCTTCGAATCTGAAGTCGAAGCCTTCTCGGGATTAGCACTAATGGCCAACCATCAAGTAGAAGAAGATGAGACTAGCTCAGAAATGAGCATAGATGAAGGGGGAGGATCATCAGAAGAAGAAAGCTGTGATAAAGGGGGAGCATCAGAAATTGAGGTAAGTAAGGTACGTACTCTAACTCCCAAGCAATCCTTTCAATTCATTAAAGTGCTTACTAAAGATTTAGTTAAATTAGAAAATAAAAATGATGAGTTAAAGTTAAACTTAGCAAAAGCATGCACTCTAGAAATGTACGATAATCTAAAATTAGAAAATGAAAAATTGAAAATTGAAAATTGAAAATTGAAATTGAAAAATTAAAAAATTGAAAAATAATCATGTATGCTTAAATAAATCCCAAAATCAAAACTTAGAATTTATAGTAAATTAAATTGGTATATTAAACATCACCAAGGTCAACATAGAAAAATACCTAAAGGATATATACCCTCTAATTTTTTTAACTAACCCAGTAGGAAGGAATCTCTATTGGGTTCCAAAATCACTTCTAGATTAAATTTTTAAAGTTAGCGCTTTCAGCAAGAAAAATTAAACAGATAATTTCTTTATGAGGCTTTGTCTAAGAAAGTGGTTGTTGCTCCAATAACCAAGAAGGTCTAGCGCCTCGCCACTGCCTAGAAGCCAAAATACTGAAATAAAATGTTTAATTAACTTATTGATAAAGCATGAAAATAGAAATTAAAATGCTTTAACAAGTTTTTGTTTAAACATTTTTTGGAAATTTCTCAAAAATACTTTCAAAATTACTACCCCGGTTAAATATCAGAGTTCTTTGTTAACTTAGAATTTATTTTTTCCTGCCCCGTTTTTTGCTATGATCAAAGGGGGAGAGATAGGGAACAAGTTTAGGGGGAGTTAATATTTTTTCAAATTAGTACTTAAAACTTTTTTTGGATAGGAACAAGTTAAGTTAATTTTTTTTTTGTTGCAAATTCTATTATTGCAATCTTTATACTTAAAATATTAGTTTAGTAATTTCTTTAAATTACTACTTGTCTGTTTTTTTCCTAACTTGAACTTTTGTTGATGCACATCAAAAAGGGAGAGATGTTAGACCCCGTGGTTATTTTGATGTGATCAACCAAGTTAGGTTACGTCCTATTTGGTTTTTGATCCCTGTGCTTAAGTGTACAGGAGTTTAGGAGCGCAAGAAGTCGAGCGGAAGACACACTTAGAGAGAAGGACAGCACAGGAAGGGAGTCGACGGACTCGATGCGCCCGAAGGACGAAAAAGTTGCGGAAGAGTACTCCGGTGGATGAGAAGAACATGTGCGACATTCAAGGGACGAGAAGCTAGGACAGAAGCCTGCTCGAGGAGAAGGCTAGAAATTGGGTTCGGGTGAGCCCTATTTCGGTTGGCTGAAATCACCCAAGCGATCGGAGCTTCGGAAGAAGAAGAAAAAGAGAAACTGGAAGCTATTTATACCATGCAGGTTGAAGGCGCCCTCAACAGCATTGAGGGTGCCCTCAACATTGAAGGCACCCTCAATGCCATTGAAGGCTCCTTCGACCCAGTCTACTTGACCGTTTCAACTTTGGATAAAGTTTTATCCGATGCCTCGGCTGGAGGCGCCCTCAACCCTTTTGGAGGCGCCCTCAAGACTCGAGATAGAGTTTCCATGAGCTATATAAAAGCCCCTGAAACTAGGAATTAAGTAATCAACTCTGTAATCAATTTCTAACAACTTGTGAGCTTTCATAGTATGTAAAAAGACTTCTCCGCCTACAGTGAAGGAGATTCATAGTGCACTTTTTCAACTGTCTTGGATTAACAACCATCTAGGTTGTAACCAAGTAAAACCCTGAGTCTTTCTTCTCTACTTTACTTTTATTTCTATTTTATTTTATTATTGTTGCTATTCTTGAGTTGAAAGAACGAGGAGGGGTTTGTTTTATTTGCAAGCAATTCACCCCTCCCCTCTTGCCGGTCCCGCTGCACCAACAAAACTTATTCAGAAACTAATATAATACTCATATTATGCCATAAGTTCACTTGAGCAGTCATATGATAAAACACATATATTAGAGCTATATTTTAGGGGTACTATATCTTCAGATACTTTAAACCTATCCGACCTTTGCCAGGCTAAACATATATGGAGAGATATATGTTCAATTTATCCTCATCTGAACGATAGTGTATGTATAAAGAATTTTATGAGACGAAATATTATTAAACCCGCACAGCCCTTGTTCGGTCAAGTGTCTATCAAGAATCTTATGCTTGTTTGACCTTACTTAGTCGAACGTATATCAAGAGTTATATATAAGATTAAATACCTCTGGGCCTGTCCAAGATTTGCTTGACTGGGTATTCATAGAGAACCTTATATCCATTCAGCCTTTACCCGGCCGAATGTATATCAAGATCTATATATAAGTTTAAATATCTTTGGGTTCGTCCAGATTTTGCCTGACTAGGTGTTCACAGAGAACCTTATGTTCATTCAACCTTTACCCAGCTAAACGTGTATCAAGAGCTATAAGATTAAATATTTATGGGTCCATCTGGACTTTGCTCGATCGGGTGTTCATAGAGAATCTTATGCTCGTTCGGACTTTACCTGATCGAATGTGTATTAAGAGCTATATATAAGATTAAGCACCTCTGGGCCCATCCGGACTTTGCTCGACTGGGTGTTCACAGGGAACCTTATGCTCGTTTGGCCTTTACCCGGCCAAATGTGTATTAAGAGCTATATACAAGATTAAGTACCTCTAGGCTCGTATGGACTTTACCCGACTGGGTGTTCCCAGAAAACTTAATATTCGTTCAGATTGACCCCATCCAAGTATTTTACGCTAAAGTCATCTGAGCAAGACCTAAAAGTTGGGTGATCAATAGAATCAAATGGGGATTGCTTTCTTATCTCAACTTTAACCACCACACCATCTTAACTAGTATTTTCACGTCATCTCCAGAACTTGCTTGATACAACCCATATCATAGAGGAATCCTTATTTATAACACATCTTTTAATAACTGCTCTAACATGCATAGTTATATTGCTATTATTTTGTAAAGATATAGAATAAAGGTCATCAATTATTGTACTATTTCCAATAAGATTAGATTTATAAAATAAATTCATATAATTATTTAAAATTTTAAAAGAATATCTAAATGGTACAAACCTTAAAATAGAAATTAAATTTCTTACAAAATTAGGAACATAAAATATTTTTCCAACTTTAAAACAAAACCACTATCTAAAATTAAAATGCATGTTCTAATTTCCTCCACATGTGAGCACATTTTGTTTCTAGAATAGATGTTCCGCTCACTTCCTACTGCCTTCCTTAGGTTTTGCATATCTTGCAAGATATTTATGACACGGATTATAGAACTAGAATCAAAACACCAAATGTTATAAATCATATTAACCAATTAGATTTATAATAGACAAATGAGGTAGAAATATCTTTTTTTCAAACTAATCTTTAAATTTGGTGCAATCCTTATTCATTTGCCCCTTCTTTTTATAGAAAAAAACACTTGGATTCCTTCTTGATGTCAGGTTGGGTTGGAATCTTCTTTTTCCCTTTTCCCTTTTCCCTTTTCCCTTGACTGTGGCTTCCCTTGTGCAGTCATAAGAACATTATCATTTATTTCTATCAATAACCTTCCTTCCTCTTGTACACACATGATCATTAACTCATTGATTGATGACTTATTCTTATGTGTATTATAAGAGATTTTGAAAGGACCATATTGATGAGGAAGAGTGCATAAGATGTAATGCATAAGGAAAGTTTAAGATATTTCCACCTTGAGTGTCTTTAATCGAGTTGCTATATCCCTTATCTTCATGATGTGCTCTCACACACCACGCTAGTGAGCTTTAATGATGAGAATTCCATTATTAGGGTGCTAACAAGGGCCTTGTCTGTGTTGGATCGTAAAGATGCTAGAGGAGGGGGTGAATAGCATTCGTCGCTTTTTTAGAAATCGAGAGTACACAATGAAAATAAAGCTAAGGGGAAAGAAGTGAAAAGAAAAAGAAAAAGCCAAGCACTAACATAAATAGTTTTTTAAGTTCGGAGCCTTCGACGACTCCTACTCCAACGCCCGCACTCATTAAGTACTTTCCTTGGGCAATTCACTAATAGTTTGAAAAGTTACAGCAATGAAGTACAAGAACTATAATGGAAGATTACCGACAATAGAGAAAACTAAGTAGAGCTTGATGTCTGGTTGTCAATGGAGAGTTATAGCATTGTAAGAGCTTCTTCAGAGTAGCTCGCAGGAATGAAAGTTGCAGAAAATGTTGTGTTTGAACTGCCGGTCGAAACCTCCTTTTATAGCCCCCTCCAAGCTCCTAAATCCCCTCCCAGGCGCCTGGACTATGCTGACGTGGTGAACTCTCATCGAAACTTCATCCTCAAAGTTTATCCACCTCCGGGTGCTTGAACCGTTGAGGTGGTTCGACTAGTCATCACCTTCCAACTCAACTTCTGGATGAGTTTTGCTTGTCTGAGCTCCTAGACCAACTCTGGGCACTCGGACCGCCCCGGTGCCTAGCCAAGCACCCACCTGATCGAAACTAGTCCAAACGCATGGACACCTCTTTTTCACACTTCTCTTTCCTGTAAAAAAGAGTTAGTCCGGACAATAAAAATATCTTTATCTTGTAAGATAAAGTTAGCACAATAAGGTAGTAGTATTAATTAAATCATGTCTCCCCGAGACAAGGATCTAGTCACGGTCTCAGCTTAGGTTTCCTAAATGAATCTAAGCTGGATCGATGTCTACTGTTTCCTCAATCGGGAATGTGTTCTCACTAGATCTCTCCTCTAGTTACTTACTAACTGTAGTCACTTGACTTACCTTTGACCCACCAGGTCTTCCTGTCAGTTATCAGGTCCGCAGACCCAACTAAACTTCGACTAGTTGTCAGGTCCCGCGGACCCAACCAAGTTTTTCATCAAATATCGAGTCATTCCTTGACCTATCTAAACTTCGTACTAGCTATCGGGTCCCACGGACCTAACTGAATTTCATCCTAGTGTTAGGTGCTCCTGATCTATTGTAACAACCACCCTTCTTACTACTACTACTCTCTAGAGGTGGACGCTACTTAACTACTAACTCTACTTAACCGGTATGATCGAAACCACGAGGAGTCTCTACCGAAAAATTTCGACAGTATCTCCCCTGTACCGGTGACCATAAAATGAGATACATACATAGTATACTTTAGCCACAGGCGGCTGGAACATATATTACGCAGTTCATATATAACCAAAATAATCAACTCTCGCAAAGCACGATAAAATGATCCATAGAATAGCATGTACAAGTTCTAAATTCTTTTAACAATTTGACGAAAACAGTCTTAATAAATTCTTGGCAAATCCCCAGATCTCTCCCATAGTCCTGGCATCACACATCATCGAACACCTCCTTGTCACCTTCCTTTGCTATATCCTTTCCTTTCCTTTATCTACAGTAAGAGGAAATGCAATCTATAAGCAAAATTGCTTAGTAAGCGCTATCTAACTCACAAAATATCGATATGCATGTACATATATCTATAACATAAACTAACTGAATGCTTACCAAAAACTACTCATGCTCATCTAATAGTAAAGGAATCAAATAGGCTGAAATGCTAAACATGTAAAGTTACTCATGCTCTTCTAATAGTAAAAGAATCATAACAAATTGAAATGCTAAACATGTAATGCTACTCATGCTCTTCTAATAGTAAAAGAATCATAACAAACTGAAATGCTAAACATGTAAAGCTACTCATGCTCTTCTAATAGTAAAAGAATCATAACAAACTGAAATGCTAAACATGTAAAGCTACTCATGCTCTTCTAATAGTAAAAGAATCATAACAAACTGAAATGCTAAACATGTAAAGCTACTCATGCTTTTCTAATAGTAAAAGAACAATGCATACTGGAATGCTAAACATGTAAAGCTAATCAGAATAACATGCTAGCATAAGGAAAACTAAAACTTGTTGAGTTTTAAACACTTTCTGAATCTTATTTCACTTGCTTGAAAACTTATTCTTTTATTTCACTTGTTTAAAACTTATACTTTAATACTTCAAAATAATAATCAACTTCTCTTGGGCCCAGACGTAGTACCATCTTATGCGCGTTCCCTAATAGGTTGGGGTAGCGAGCCACCAATCCTAAAAGAGCAGACCTTGGTCTACCAGGGCCAAGACCTTGAAATTGGACACCTGGATTTGTTTAACGACAACCTTGGAAGTCGAGTACTAGCCTCTTCAAAGTAAAATATCTTATTATCTTAATTACTTCTTCTTTAAATGCCTTGGCATTTTAATAAGCACCTTGTGTGCCAAAATCCCTAAAGTCTTGACTTTGGGATCTACTTAAGGCCTTGGCCTTTTTCTTTCTTTTCTTTATCTTTCTTATCCTTGTTAATACCTCTAATAAAAGGATGTCTCATACAAAACTGCACTAAAATGCTTATTAACATTTCACTAAAATACATGGTTGCTCATGCTTGTTAAAATAGCAAATGAAAACTAAAGAAACTGCTCATGTATATCTAGTAGTAAAGAAAATTGGCCATGCTCAACTTATGGCATATAAAAACTGCACGTGCTCAATAATAGAAATGAAAAATCTGGAATGCTGGATTAAACTTCTATATGATAAAAACTGCACTGTTACATGGATTAAACTTCTATGTGATTCACACCTACTGCATAATCAAAGAAGTATGTGCTTAATGAAATAAAATTCTGCACTTAATAGATCTACCCATTCTAATTTACTTCCAACAAAGCAAAGCACATGGACAAGGTACCGCTGCTGCCAAAAATTGATACATGATATACTAAACTTGAACTTAATGGACAAGAATCTGTATCTTCTACATTAATTCCAATCAAGCAAAACGTAGGGAAAGGATGCAATAAATGCTAACAAAACTGTGATGCTAATTAAGGTAACAAGGAAATCTAAGTTTGATACCCATGTAAAACCTAAGCAAAGCTTACACTTTTATAGAGTAGAAGAGATCTAAATTGTCTCTAACAGCATACTGCTCATAGCCCTAATCCATGAAACCAATAGCATACACTTGATACACTTACCCATTCTAAATTAATCCTTACCAAGCAGAGCATAAGGAAAATTGCTGTTGTTATCACAAAAGTTAACACGTGATGTACTAAAACATGCACCCAATGGATCTACACAATCTAATTCTTCCCAACTAAGCATAGCATAAAGAAAAGTTGCTCAATAATCTATACCATTGCAAGTTCATTGCTTGGCAACAAAATTCCGAAACCTGCAAGGCTTAAAATGATCCGACTATGCCCCATACGGTAACTAAATATGAAACACTAAATATAAGGGCTGATGAACCCCATCTACAGGCCTAATCTATACAAATCCCATTTTAATTTCTTTATGAGACCCACGGCAACAAATTTCAAAACTAAAAATCTTACATGCTTCGAATTCAAGGAGAAAAATATTCGGAACTACTCCTACCGCAGGTGAGAAGCAACTTACCTTTGCTTTTGGGACTTACAACCGGAAGAGGAAGGTTCTAGGATTCGGAGAAGCTTCAAATCTCGGCGGCTTCTTTGTGTTTCCAAGCTCCCCTCATCGAGGTGGTCACACACGGGTGAAGACCGGCCGAAAAAAGCCTTTCGCCGGCGTCGGAGACCAAGCCCTAACGCGGCTGCGATTTCGCCCGAGAAAATGCTGACGCGAGAAAGGAGAGGAGAAAGTGAGGGAATTAGGGTTCGCGTCGAGCGCAGGAAAAGGATTAAATCCTTATACTTATGGTTATATTCGGTTCCAACTATAGCTTATATATATTTTGTTCCCTACTTGATTAACAAAACCTTTGCGGAACAGTTGGATAGCTGGATTCGATCAAGGTTTGGTTTGGTCCGAGGTTGCTGGTTCGAACCTTGGCTTGGACATTTTTTGTCGAAACTTCTTTCGTTTAGTAAAAATACCAAACGACCTCCAAAAATTGCATAAAAATACTCTAAAAATTTCTAAAAATCCCTAGAATATTTCTATAGCATCTTTAAATATTTTTAAATTAATTTTAGGACTCAAATTGAGGAAATTTGGGTTGTTACAATTCCCCATACCTTATAAAAAGTTCATCCTCGAACTTAGAATAACTCTGGATATTTCTGTCTCATACTGTCCTCACGCTCCCAAGTAACTTCCTCGTGCTTCTGATTCTGCCAGATGGCCTTCACTAGTGGCACTTCTTTATTCCTTAGTCTCTTAACTGCTTTGTCGACTATCTGTGTAGGTCTGCTCTCATAGCTAAGATCCTCCTGGATCTGCACTGACTGAGGCTGAATCACTTGGCTAGGGTCGTGGAGACACTTCTTTAGCATGGAGACATGAAATACGTTATGTATTGTTGGCATGTCTTGTAGTAAGTCCAGCTTGTATGCTACTTTCCCAATCCTTTCTGTGATCAGGTAGGGTCCTACATAGCAGAGACTTAATTTTCCCTTCTTGCCAAATCTCATCACTCCCTTCATAGGAGCGACTTTGAGAAAAACTGAATCCCCTACTTGGAATTCGAGTGGCCTACGGCGTGTGTCAGCATAACTCTTCTGTCTACTCTGAGCAGTCTCAATCCTCTATCTGATCTTCTGGATAGCCTGAGTGGTCTCATCTATCATCTCAGTCTGAATGCTCAATTCCACTTCCATTTCTTTTCTTTCACCTGCTTCTTGCCAGCAAATGGGTGATTTGCACTTCCTGCCATACAACGCTTCATACGGTGCCATCTTGATGGTGGCCTGATAGCTGTTGTTGTAGGCAAATTCAACTAAGCATAGATACTTGCACCAACTTCCCTTGAAATCTAGCGCACAAGCTCTGAGCATATCTTCTAAAATCTGATTTACTCGTTCTGTCTGTCCATCAGTCTGAGGATGGAAGGCTGTGCTGAACTTGAGTTTGGTGCCTAGTGCATTCTGAACACACTCCCAAAAGTGAGAGGTGAAACGTCCATCTCTATCAGAAACAATAGATTTAGGAACTCCGTGAAGTCTGATCACCTCCTTAACATATAACTGTGCCAACTGCTCTATAGAGTGGGACACCTTGATGGCTAGAAAATGAGCAGATTTGGTCAATCGGTCCACTATTACCCATATCGCGTCATATCCATTTGTGGTTCTCGGAAGACCTGTTATAAAGTCCATGGATATGTTTTCCCACTTCCACTCTGGTATTGGAAGAGGCTGTAGAACTCCTCCTGATCTCTGGTGCTCTGCTTTGACTCTCTGACATGTCAGGAAAGTACTGACATATTTAGCTACATCTCTTTTGAGTCCAGACCATCAGAACCTCTGTTTCACGTCTTGGTACATCTTGGCATAACCAGGATGCATGGAGTAGGGTGTACTATGAGCTTCCTCTAAAATCTTCCTTCTTAATTCCTCATCATTGGGGACACAAAGGTGGTTCCCCTGATAAAGAACTCCACTGTCTAATACTCGAAACTCTGTACCTTCTTCTTGTATCTCCTGCTTGATCTTCTGGATATCTGGATCTCCACTTTGCTTTCTTTGTATATCATCAAACAGGGTTGACTCTAAGGTCAATGCAGAGAGTTGCTCATAAATAATTTCCATACCAAAGTCTGACAACTCCTTCTGCAGTGGTAGGTCTAATGATGACAAAGACATCAGGGATGCACTGGATTTTCTGCTTAGTGCATCTGCTACTTTGTTAGCTTTGCCTGGGTGGTAAAGATTTCACAGTCATAGTCTTTGACCAACTCTAGCCACCTGCACTGTCTCATGTTTAAGTCTTTCTGGGTGAAGAAATACTTTAAACTCTGGTGGTCAGTGAAGATTCTGTACTGAACTCCATACAAGTAGTGTCGCCAGAGTTTCAGTGCAAAGACCACAGCTGCCAGCTCGAGATCATGAGTGGGGTAGTTCTTCTCATAATCTTTGAGTTGCCTGGAAGCATAAGCTATAACTTTTCCTTCTTGCATGAGTACAGCTCCTAGGCCCATCTTGGAAGCATCACTGTAGATGTCAAAACTCTTGTCACTTTCTGGAACTATCAGGATAGGAGCACTGGTCAATCTCTTCTTCAGCTCTTGGAAACTCTGCTCACATTTGTCTGACCATTCAAACCTCTTGTTCTTCCTGGTGAGGGATGTTAGTGGAGAGGCTATCCTGGAAAAGTCCTCCACAAATTTCTTGTAGTACCCAACTAAACCAAGGAAGCTCCTGATTTCTCTGACATTCTTGGGTCTGCTCCAGTTGTTAACTGCTTCTATTTTGGCTGGATCCACTTGGATGTCTTCTCTAGAAATAATGTGACCTAGAAACGCCACCTGATTTAACTAGAACTCGCACTTTGAGAATTTAGCATAAAGCTACTTTTGCTGAAGGGTCTGCAGGACTATTCTCAAGTGCGTGTCATGCTCCTCTGGGGTTCTGGAATAGACTAGAATGTTGTCGATGAATACGATAACAAATTTGTCAAGGTATTCTCTGAACACTCTGTTCATTAAGTCCATGAAGATCGCTGGTGCATTAGTCACACCAAAAGGCATGACTACGAACTCATAGTGTCCGTATCTGGTCCTAAAAGCTGTTCTGGGTATATCACTTTCCTTCACCTTCAACTGATAGTACCCAGAGCGCAGGTCTATCTTGAAGAACACTGTTGCCCCTTTCAATTGATCAAATAAGTCGTCGATTCTGGGCAGTGGGTACTTGTTCTTGATTGTCACTTGATTCAGCACCCTATAATCTATGCACATCTGCATAGATCGATCTTTCTTCTTGAGAAACAACACAGGAGCTCCCCATGGTGAATGACTAGGGCGGATGAAGCCTTTGTCAAGCAGCTCCTGAAGTTGTTCTTGTAACTCATTCAACTCTGCTGGAGACATGCGATATGGAGCTTTTGAAATTGGACCGGTATCAGGAACCAATTCAATCTCAAACTCTACTTCTCGGTTGGGGGTAGTCCAGGTAGCTCTTCTGGGAATACCTCTGGATACTCACAGACTACCCGAACTTCCTCCTGCTTGGGTATTTCTTGTTATCATTGTCCTTCCAGTTCTAATTACTTGACTGGGGTTTCTGACTCCCCACTGTCTTGTCCTCTATCTTGACATCTAGTTATGCAGGAAGAGCAGATTAGGCATAATTCTTAACCTTTAAACACATATGAGTAGGTACTTCTAAACATTTCTCTATACTGCAAGCACTAAAGGAAAAGCATAAAGAAAGTATAAATACATTCTTGCTTGAAGACGGCAAGGCTGGTGCAGATGTGTGATGCTGGAGAATAGGAACTGCTCTGATACCAACTATAAGGACCACCCTTCTTACTACTACTACTCTCTAGAGGTGGACACTACTTAACTACTAACTCTACTTAACCGGTATGATCGAAACCAAGAGGAGTCTTTACCGAAAAATTTCGACAGCATCTCCCCTGTACCGGTGACCATAAAATGAGATACATACATAGTATACTTCAGCCACAGGCGGCTGGAACATATATTACGCAATTCATATATAACCAAAATAATCAACTCTCGCAAAGCACGATAAAACATTCCATAGAATAGCATGTACAAGTTCTAAATTCTTTTAACAATTTGACGAAAACAGTCTTAATAAATTCTTGGCAAATCCCCAGATCTCTCCCATAGTCCTGGCATCACACATCATCGAACACCTCCTTGTCGCCTTCCTTTGCAATATACTTTCCTTTCCTTTATCTGCAGTAAGAGGAAATGCAATCTATAAGCAAAATTACTTAGTAAGCGCTATCTAACTCACAAAATCTCGATATGCATGTACATATATCTATAACATAAACTAACTGAATGCTTACTGAAAACTACTCATGCTCATCTAATAGTAAAGGAATCAAATAGGCTGAAATGCTAAACATGTAAAGCTACTCATGCTCTTCTAATAGTAAAAGAATCATAACAAACTGAAATGCTAAACATGTAAAGCTACTCATGCTCTTCTAATAGTAAAAGAATCATAACAAACTGAAATGCTAAACATGTAAAGCTACTCATGTTCTTCTAATAGAAAAAAAACAATGCATACTGGAATGCTAAACATGTAAAGCTAATCAGAATAACATGCTAGCATAAGGAAAACTAAAACTTGCTGAGTTTTAAACACTTTCTGAATCTTATTTCACTTGCTTAAAAACTTATTCTTTTATTTCACTTATTTAAAACTTATACTTTAATACTTCAAAATAATAATCAACTTCTCTTGGGCCCAGGCGTAGTACCATCTTATGCGCGTTCCCTAATAGGTTGGGGTAGCGAGCCACCAATCCTAAAAGAGCAGACCTTGGTCTACCAGGGCCAAGACCTTGGAATTGGACACCTAGATTTGTTTAACGACAACCTTGGAAGTCGGGTACTAGCCTCTTCAAAGTAAAATATCTTATTATCTTAATTACTTCTTCTTTAAATGTCTTGACATTTTACTAAGCACCTTGTGTGCCAAAATCCCTAAAGTCTTGACTTTGAGATCTACTTAAGGCCTTGGCCTTTTTCTTTCTTTTCTTTATCTTTCTTATCCTTGTTAATACCTCTAATAAAAGGATGTCTCATACAAAACTGCACTAAAATGCTTATTAACATTTCACTAAAATACATGGCTGCTCATGCTTATTAAAATAGCAAATGAAAACTAAAGAAACTACTCATGTATATCTAGTAGTAAAGAAAACTGGCCATGCTCAACTTATGGCATATAAAAACTGCACGTGCTCAATAATAGAAATGAAAAATCTGGAATGCTGGATTAAACTTCTATATGATAAAAACTGCACTGTTACATGGATTAAACTTCTATGTGATTCACACCTACTGCATAATCAAAGAAGTATGTGCTTAATGAAATAAAATTCTGCACTTAATAGATATACCCATTCTAATTTACTTCCAACAAAGCAAAGCACATGGACAAGGTACCGCTGCTGCCAAAAATTGATACATGATATACTAAACTTGAACTTAATGGACAAGAATCGGTATCTTCTACATTAATTCCAATCAAGCAAAACGTAGGGAAAGGATGCAGTAAATGCTAACAAAACTGTGATGCTAATTAAGGTAACAAGGAAATCTAAGTTTGATACCCATGTAAAACCTAAGCAAAGCTTACACTTTTATAGAGTAGAAGAGATCTAAATTGTCTCTAACAGCATACTGCTCATAGCCCTAATCCATGAAACCAATAGCATACACTTGATACACTTACTCATTCTAAATTAATCCTTACCAAGTAGAGCATAAGGAATGATCCTGTCCGAACGCTGAATCAATGGACGTTGGGCACGTGGCGCTCTTCGAACTGATGACGTGGGTCTCCAGCCGGTCATAGGGATCTCCGACAAACCTGCAAGGAAGTCGGGCCGGGAAGGGGTTCCCGGCGACGACCCTCCGACGCTCAAGTCAGGCAAGATGAAACTAGGAAGTGGCTTTGAATATCAGAGACTGTGTGATTGCGTACCTTCGGCGAAGTGTGAGGACCCTTATATAGAGTTGTGAAGAGGCTTATGCACACATACCGAGGTGAACACGTGTCCTCTTACCATACCTCAGTATGGGCTTGTCAGAGGAGCTTGCCTGACATCATACTACTACAGTCCGAGCACCTCTCTGATGGGACAGTAGAACCTTCCGTCATAGGCTTCTGCGTATGGGTTAGTCGCCGAACACACTTGTTGTCAGAAGATGTTTCCCGATGTTTCCCTTGTCCTTTTGTCTCTTCTGTTCCCGCGACGAGCATCCGGCCGCTCGGCAGTCCCATCACGTCCGACCGGACATAGGTACTGATCTGGTCGGGAGATTCCAGGTCGTGTGCTCGGATGAAACTGTTCGCAGCATTACTGCTTTATGCCTCGGCCGAGCGGGCTACCCGCTCGGCCCGGCGACCCTGTTCACCATGAGCGTCGGAGACCCGACTCCCCGTTGGGTTGTCTTTGCTTCCGCTTATACCCCGTTCGGCCGGTCGGTCCCCCCTTTTCCGGTCGGTCGTTTGACCTTTGACCTCCACGTGGCGTTGACTTCCCTCAAAGGGGGCCCCCCGTCCTTACTGTCGGATCACTTACCTCCCCTTCAAGTCTAGTCGAAGGAGGCGATTAGTCCGACTGACTGGACCATCAGTTTCGCCTAGCGGCGTCCATATGCAACTATCCTCCGCTCGACCCACACGGGGGCAGATAAAGCGTCCGTCAATGCCAACATTCCTCGGATCTCCTCGACGTTTGCGCCAATCTCCATCATTAAGGCCGAGCACGCGCTCATTAAATGTGACCTATGTTGCAATGCCACGTGGCACCCCTGATGCCGTCAGCGTACAACGGCGGCGTTACCTTCGATGGGACCGCCTTAGTTTGAAATGGACGGCGCGATGCGTGCTTCGGTTCTCGCGACCTGAATCCGACGGTGGAGGCCGCTCGGGCTCAACCCTATAAAGCCTTCGCCTTCGCCGCATTTCTGCTCTCACATGCCCAGAAGCTTCCTTCGGCGTTTCAGTGCTCCGGCAGCTTCGGTTCTCTTTTTCCGGCGATCCTTCGTTCTTCGTCGATCCTCCTTCTTCTCTGTAAGGCTCTTTCTCTGTTCTATCTTTGGTTCTTGTGTTTTCTTTGCCTTTCTTTTCCCGAGTTTTGATCCTCGGGGCACGATTTCGTTTGCCATCTTCATTCTTCTATCCTCTGCCTTTCTTCGCCTTTTTTGGTTTCATCCGCTCGGACAATGGCTAGTTCCTCTCAGCCTCAAGACCAAACTCTCGGCCCATGGTATACCACCATGGAGTCGCGCTTCGATCGGCGCGACGCCGATATTTTGATGGACTCTTTCGAAATACCTTCTGATTTTGAACTTATATTACCCTCCCCCTCCGCTCGGCCACACAAACCGCCGCGCGGAGCTTTTTATGTTTTCCGCGACCAGTTCGTCGCCGGTCTGTGCTTTCCCATCCATCCGTTCATCGTAGAAGTTTGCAACTTTTTCGGCATTCTGCTCGGAAGCCTAGTCCCCAACACTTTTCGCCTTTTATGCGACGTTGTCGTCCTGTTTAAAATCCATAATATCCCCCTCCGACCGGAGGTTTTCTACTTTTTTATTACCCTAAACAGTCCGAGCTGGGCACATACATGTTCCAGGCTTGGCCCGGTTTAGTTTTTTCAAATAAACTGCCATCTTCCAATAAACATTGGAAAGAGTTCTACTTCTACCTTCGTATGCCCGAGCGGGCCTCCTTCCGAACCCAGTGGCAGGTCGGACCGCCAATTTCCCCAGAGCTCAAAAGGTTCAAGACCCGACCGGACTACCTTCACGCCGCCAACATGCTAGCCGGTCTGAAGTTTGACATCACTAAGTTCCTGCCTGAAGGGGTGATGTACATATTCGGCCTGAGTCCGATCAGGACCCCCCTTCCGAGCGGCTTCGGTAAGAATCTTACTTGTACATTTGCCTTGATTGCTAACTGATTTTCTCCTTTTTCCTCTGTAGCGAACATTGTCATGGAGTCGGTGATGGCTGGAATTTTGAAGAGGAAGGCAGCGATGCTCGAGGCCGCAACTGCCAAAGAGATGGAGGCGCTCAGCATTGAGCCGGTCGGCTCACACGAAGGAGAGAGCGACACCAATGCAGGGGAGTCGGCTGCTCAGGCTTCTCTCCCGGAGCCAGCGGCTGGCGCAACTGCTAGCCGAGAGCATTCTGTCCGGGAGGAAGGCTCTGCTCAAGAGGAAGAGCGCCCACTCAGGCAAAAGAGACGTCGAGTGGAGACACCTCTTTGCTCGGCTACTTCCGCGGTCCAGCCGGCCGAATGGGCCACCGCCGATTCTTGCGGTAAAGCCCCAGCAGTGGAGGCAATCTCTTCCGATCGGACCCCCTCCCAGTTGGACGCGTCCGCGGACCCCCTCGAGGTCGTTCCTGTCAAAGTTCTTCCGCCCGCTTCTCGCCGAGTCCAACGCTCGGTCATTTTGTCGCAATTTTCTGCACCGGCCTCCGATCCGTCTCCAGTTTTAGCCCAGACGACTTCCGGTCGGCACCGTACCATCCGGGTCTCCTTGCATCTCCCCACCGAAGAGCTGATGCCGGATTCCGATCGGCCAACCGCGCCCGAGCACATGATTACAATGAAGGGGCCCCTAGCCGAGATGTGGGCTGACGCTCGGGCACGCGTCGCCATGATTCCACTCAGCAATCTGGCCAACAGCCACAAGCAACAGGCCACGGGGGTAAGTTTATTTTCTTCAAGTCTTTTATACGCTTCTTCCGATCGGCTGTTAATGATCTTATTTATTGACAGAGATGGGTGGAGGAGATCGCCGTCTCCAACCGTTTGGCGATGGTGGATGAGGAGCTAAAAAGGTTAAGGAGCTCGGGCGGCGCGCCCTCTCAGGGTCCATCATACGCCGAGCTGCAGAGGGAGCTCAAAAAGACCCAAGACCTGTTGGAGGTCGAACGGAAGAAAACGGCCGACCAGGCTTATACTCTAGGCGAACTTGATCGTCAGGTCAAATCATTGGACCGAAAGATAAGCATGGCAACCGAGCGGAAGAAAACAGCTATCTCCGATCTGGAGAAGAAGAATGTCGAGGCTCGGGGCCTGGAGCAAAAGGTTAAAGAGCTGATGGACCAGCTGGCCGGCGAGAAGGTGGCCCGATCGGGCATGCTGACGAAACTTGAGGCTGCCCTGCAAGATCACCAGGTCGCCGCCGACGCCTCCCGAGCGGCCCTCAAAGAATACCAGGAGGCTGAGCCAAGCCGGGTTGCTGCCTTGAGGCAAAATTACATCCATTCGGTCGAATTCTCCGAAAAAGTCTACGAACGGATGTACACTGCCTTCGAGCTTGCTATGAATGCCACCACCACCTACTTGAAGTCCAAGGGTCTTCTTTCTGATTCCGCCACCATCCCAGCTCAAGACCAGGCGACACTACTCAGCACCATCCCGAAGGATCTTTACGATTATCTGGAATAGAAGTATATATGTAATTCGACCGCTCGGCCCAAGACTATCCTTTTTTGTATTTGGCCGCTCGGCCTTAAATTCTCTAATGCTATCCTTTTACTTGCTTTTTCTTTTGTTAATCAATATGAGTACTGTCCGCTCGGCTTGCTAACTACTGTTGTTCGTGTTCCTCCACTTCTCCTCGTTATTCGCCTCTCATCCCACCTTTCTTGTGTACGAAAGGGGTTTTCGTAAAGTATTTTGCGTAGCTAGTCCGCTCGGCGGAATATATCCTATTTCGCGAACGGGATTTTCGCCAGATGATCACGAAGTATCTTTGGTTACTTGGCCGATCGGCCAAATGACTCACAAGTCAACTTCGCTATTGTCTTATTCCGGCCGGAGGGTTTATAGCCGCCGGCGCGACTCTCGATTTTTAACGCCGGAGCTCGACGGTCTTCCGGCCGGAGGGTTTATAGTCGCCGGCAAGACTCTCGATTTTTAACGTCGGAGCTCGACGGTCTTCCGGCCGGAGGGTTTATAGTCGCCGGCGCGACTCTCGATTTTTAATGTCAGAGATCGACGGTCTTCTGGCTGGAGGATTTATAGTCACCGGCGCAACTCTCGATTTTTAACGTCAGAGCTCGACGGTCTTCCGGCCGGAGGGTTTATAGTCGCCGGCGCGACTCTCGATTTTTAACGTCGGAGCTCGACGGTCTTCCGGCCGGTTATAGTCGCCGGCGTGACTCTCGATATTTAACGTTGGAGCTCGACGGTCTTCCGTAGGAGGGTTTATAGTCACCGGACTCGAGTTTTAACGTCGGAGCTCGGCGGTCTTCCGGCCGGAGGTTAGTCGCCGCGCGACTCTCGATATTTAACGTCAGAGCTCGACGGTCTTCCGGCCGGAGGGTTTATAGTCGCCGGCGCGACTCTCGATTTTTAACGTCGGAGCTCAACGGTCTTCAGGCCGGAGGGTTTATAGTCGCGGGCGCGACTCTCGATTTTTAACGTCGGAGCTCGACGGTCTTCCGGCCGGAGGGTTTATAGTCGCCGGCGCGACTCTCGATATTTAACGTCGGAGCTCGATAGTCTTCCGGCCGGAGGGTTTATAGTCACCGGCGCGACTCTTGATATTTAACGTCGGGGCTCGACAGTCTTCCGGCCGGAGGGTTTATAGTCGCCGGCGTGACTCTCGATATTTAACATCGGAGCTCGACGGTATTTCGACTGGAGGGTTTATAGTTGCCGGCCCGACTCTCGATATTTAACGTCGGAGCTCGACGGTCTTCCGGCCGGCGGGTTTATAGTCGCCGGCACGACTCTCGATATTTAACGTCGGAGCTCGACGATCTTCCGGCTGGAGGGTTTATAGTCGTCGGCATGACTCTCGATATTTAACGTCGGAGCTCGACGGTCTTCCGGTCGAAGGGTTTATAGTCGCCGGCGCGACTCTCGATTTTTAACGTCGGAGCTCGATGGTCTTCCGATTCGGCTGACGATGCCCTATACTTGTGCTAATTTTCCGATTCTTTACTCCTGCATTTCAAATATACAACCGAACGGAAAATATACAACATACATTACATTGGCGCACCTTTCACCCCACCCGGTAAGGCTGGAGGTGGTTCGCGCTCCATGGTCGACCCAGTTGTCCTCCGTCTTCATCCTCCAGATAATAGGCGCCCGAGCGGAGCTTTTCGATGACTTTGAAGGGGCCCGATGAAATGGAACCATGGCCGGTGGTGCTTCCGCTCGGCCTCCCGACGCGGACGTCGCTTGTTTCTCGATCCGCTCGGCTTGCGCCTTCTGTTTTTGTTGTTCCACAAGCTTAGCTGCTCTTGCCTCGATCAGAGCATCGAGCTCCTCCGTGGAGAGCATCACCGTGTGCGGTCGTCCAGCTTCGTCCATTGCTTCCGCTCGGATGCAGGTGCGTTCCCACGGACGGCGCCAATTTGATCCTGTCCAAACGCTGAATCAATGGACGCTAGGCACGTGGCGCTCTCCGAACTGATGACGTGGGTCTCCGGCCTGTCATAGGGATCTCCGGCGAACCTGCAAGGAAGTCGGGCTGGGAAGGTGTTCCCGGCGACGACCCTCCGACTCTCAAGTCAAGCAAGAGGAAACTAGGAAGTGGCTTTGAATATCAGAGACTGTGTGATTGCGTACCTCCGGTGAAGTGTGAGGACCCTTATATAGAGCTGTGAAGAGGCTTATGCACACATACCGACGTGAACACGTGTCCTCTTACCATACCTCAATATGGGCTTGTCAGAGGAGCTTGCCTGACACCATACTGCTACAGTCCGAGCACCTCTCTGATGGGACAGTAGAACCTTCCGTCATAGGCTTCTGCGTATGGGTTAGTCGCCGAACACACTTGTTGTCAGAAGATGTTTCCCGATGTTTCCCTTGTCCTTTTGTCTCTTCTGTTCCCGCGACGAGCGTCCGGCCGCTCGGCAGTCCCATCACGTCCGACCAGACGTAGGTACTGATATGGTCGGGAGATTCCAGGTCGTGTGCTCGGATGAAACTGTTCGCAGCATTACTGCTTTATGCCTCGGCCGAGCGGGCTACCCGCTCGGCCCGGCGACCCTGTTCACCATGAGCGTCGGAGACCCGACTCCCCGTCGGGTTGTCTTTGCTTCCGCTTATACCCCGTTCGGCCGGTCAGTCCCCCCTTTTTCGGTCGGCCGTTTGACCTTTAACCTCCACGTGGCGTTGACTTCCCTCAAAGGGGGCCCCCCGTCCTTACTGCCGGATCAAGGAAAATTGTTGCTGTTATCACAAAAGTTAACACGTGATGTACTAACACATGCACCCAATGGATCTACACAATCTAATTCTTCCCAACTAAGCATAGCATAAAGAAAAGTTGCTCAATAATCTATACCATTATAGGTTCATTGCTTGGTAGCAAAATTCTGAAACCTGCAAGGCTCAAAATGATCCGACTGTGCCCCTTACGGTAACAGGTAAACATCTAAACACTAAATATAAGGGCTAAAGAACCCCATCTACAGGCCTAATCTGTACAAATCCCATTTTAATTTCTCTATGAGACCCACGACAACAAATTTCAAAACTAAAAATCTTACATGCTTCGAATTCAAGGAGAAAAAGATCTGAAACTACTCCTACCGCAGGTGAGAAGCAACTTACCTTTGCTTTTGGGACTTACAACCGGAAGAGGAAGGTTCTAGGGTTCGGAGAAGCTTCAAATCTCGGCGGCTTCTTTGTGTTTCTGAGCTCCCCTCATCGAGGTGGTCACGCACGGGTGAAGACTAGCCAGAAAAAGCCTTTCACCGGCGCCGGAGACCAAGCCCTAACACGGCTGCGATTTCGCCCGAGAAAATGCCGACGCGAGAAAGGAGAGGAGAAAGTGAGGGAATTAGGGTTCGCGTCGGGCGCAGGAAAAGGATTAAATCCTTATACTTAGGGTTATATTCGGTTCCAACTATAGCTTATATATATATTATTTCCTACTTGATTAACAAAATGTTTGTGAAACAGTTGGCTAACTGGATTCGATCAAGGTTTGGTTTGGTCTGAGGTTGCTGGTTTGAACCTCGGCTTGGACATTTTTTGTCGAAACTTCTTTCGTTTAGTAAAAATATCAAACGACCTCCAAAAATTGTATAAAAATACTCTAAAAATTTCTAAAAATCCCTAGAATATTTCTATAGCATTTTTAAATATTTTTAAATTACTTTTAGGACTTGAATTGAGGAAATTTGGGTTGTTATATCTATCAACTCCTGTACATTTGGTAAAGTAATTAGATCACAAACACTCTAACTTTAATCCACTTGTTATTCATTAGAACCTAAGTTAAATCATTTGTGCAAATTATACCAACAATCTCTCACTTTTTGATGCAATGACAACCTGGGTTAAAGTTAGAGAAAAAATAATATTGAAAGATGATATGCAAAATGCAAACAAATGATCTAAGTTAGTTTTAAATTTGATTTACTTGATCAAGTTCATCTGTTCCTTTTCTACATTAACCCTTACCCTCCCCTTTGGCATTCATAAAAAAAATAAGGTAAAAGAAAGACAAGCATAATATTGATAAGTAATATCAGACATTAATGCAGAAATATAACTAGAAGTCAATAGAAAAATAATAGTAAAAAATAGCATTGCATCAAATATGAATCCAGAAGCTATGAACATAAATGAGTAGCAAAAATACAACTCAAAAAGTCTGGTTAGACGAGGATGACGGACGGTGGGTTGGACCCCATGATTGGAGTATCTCTAGAATCTGCTAATGTCTAGCCTGCGTTTCCCGATGGCCAGTCCTCGTCTCCTCCCAAAGATCATGTACCTCTTGTCGTAAGCTAGTCATAGATGTCTCTAGATGAGTAGCTCGGTTAGAAAGAGTAGGATCGACTAGAGGTGGTGGAATCGGTAGATACTTAAGTATCAAATCTGCCTCTGGATCATCCTGAGGTTGCTCCTAAGGGACAGGAGGATGCTGGGCAGGCTGATGCTGGTCTGGCTGATGTTGGGCTACCCTCCAAGACACTATACCCTGATCATCTATATGGATGGTGGCTAATAACAAATCCCTAACACCTATCATGCAGAACTCATTTAGGGGTGTGACATCACCTGTGGTGACATCAATACCTAATGAGTGTAAGTATGCAGTCAAAATATAGTAGTAGGGCATATGGATTCGTCTACTAGTGCAGATACAGGCTCAGTAGATAATAGTATGGAACATGTGAATGCTAATATCTATATCTAATCTCTGACAGAAGACATATTGAGGAAAGAGTGAAAAGGTCGTATCACAGCGACATCTCTAGTGGTGAGTGGCAAGATGCACTTCACCAGGATCCGATAGAGAATGTAATGTTGAACACTAAATGTGACTGATCTAATGGTGATAGTCGGTACCCTCTCACCTCCAAAAAATATGAATAGATCGTATCTAAAGTGATGTGGGAGTAGAGATCATCAAATGATAAATCCTTAGGAGGGTAACAAACAAAGAGAACAACTGAGGGTCGCAGACCTAGGAAGTCTCTTGTAACGACCCACCTTTCTACACTACTACTATTCTCTAAAGGTGACCGTTACTTGACTACTAACTCTACTTAACCGGTACGCTACTTAACTTCGAGAAATCCCTACCAAAAAATTTCGGCAGAGTCTCCCCTGTACCGGTGACCCCAAACTGGGATACAAACACTATATACACAGCCACAGGCGGCTGGAACATATTTTTCACAACCACGCAGAAATAATAACACGACACTAAAAAGAAACTATTCTAGCAATAGAAAACTATATAGCTCCATCAATAGGAAATAACTCAACTAACAATGCGGAATAGACTCAATTAATCAACATAGACAAAGGAAACAACTAATACAATCTCTATCAACTTAATAACTGAAAGAAAACTCAAAAGGAGTCTTGACAGTTTCCTTAGCAAATTCATGATCTCTCCATAGTCCTGGCATCACACACCGTCACAGCATCTCCTTGTCGCCTTCCTTTCATACTTTAGCTTTTCCTTTATCTGCAGTAGAAGGAAATGCAGTCTATAAGCATAAAGCTTAATGAGCGCTATCTACTATATGAATAAAAACATGCTAAAACTGGATGCTAACAGGTAAAGCCACTCATGCTCATAAATAGCAAAGAAATCGACTAACAGAAAAGCCATCACGTATAGCTACTCATGCTAACTGAAATACTAAACATGTATAGCTAATCATAGAACTATCATGTATATCAATAGAAAACTGAACTGATACATTAGCTGATCTAATTAATGCTAAACTGAGTCTAACTTGTATTCACATAACTAATTTGTGAAGTTTTGAAAACTATTTACATAATAGATCAAAATAATAATCATGCTGCTGATGGGCCCGGCAACTGTACTTGCTGTGCGCGCATCCCTAACTAAACCCGGGATTGCAAGTTCCGAGTCTAGTAGGGTTTACTAGGTTATCTAAACCTAGGGACGACTGTGGGAGCCCAACCCAATGGATATCTAATCCAGTACAGTGCCACTGCTGAAAATAAAATACTGATTTCATAGCTAATTTTCTTACCTTGCTTTAACTAGGTTATCTGAACCTAGAACTAGGTTATCTGAACCTAGAGGCGACTGTGGGAGCCCACCCATTGGACCGTAGTCCCATATAAGCTGAAGCAAGACTAAATAAGTTATTTTAAATGCTTCTACTGCATTTACTGAGCTATTAAAATGCCTACTGTAGCATTATATTGAGCTAAGCATTTTATCAAGCACTTGGGATGCACTAGAACACACTCTACGTACTGAAAATCTGTATATAAAGCTTAACATAAATCTGCATGTAAAGCTTAATAAAAATCTGCATACTAAGTTTATCAAAATCTGCATACTAAGCTTATCTAAAATCTGCATGCAATACTTATGAAAATATGCTTATTAAAAATCTGCATACTTTACTTATAAAAAATCTGCATGCTATAAAAATAGAACTGCTCATGTTATTCCAATAGCAAATAGGAAACTAGAACAACTTAAGCATGCTGTGAAAGTAAAACAACTTAAGCATACAAAGAGATCTAACTATACTAAAATTCTGCACTATACTACTAAATTCTGCATACTATAAGCTTAACAGAATTCTGCTCTATAAGCTCTAAGATTGCCTCGGCAATTAAACAGTGAGCTAAAGTGTATAGTAGCTCCAAAGGTTGTTCACACTTAGTAATTTAACACAAAACTAAAGCTAGTTAAGGTCACAAACAACCTAAAAAACTGAAAGTATTTCATACTTTAGGAACCTAAAGATTTAGACTAATTGTTCATAACACATGCACCCAAACTAAATCTGAAACCTAATACATAAAACCGAATCTGATATGAAATTCAGTCTACTAATTTTATAATAGCAGAACCTCAATTCAAATCATCTTTAGTCTCAATTCAAAGGATTCGGTGCATGATTAACATCTAGAACTTGTAATACAAAACCGTATGCTTACAGGATAAGGAATCAATTCACATAACAGTCATCAACAAAAAAAGTAGACAACTCAATTTCCTTGGCAGTTTTCAACTTTCCAAAAACCATCTCAAGCTAAACCTGCTGGGATTTTCATACCTATGTAAAGCTTGGAATTTCTCTTAAACTTCTAACACTTCAATACTAAGGTAAAGATTAACAGAACGTGGCTGATAATATTTATGGAATTCCTTCTAATATGAATAGCAATTCATAAACAGATGCAAGCTAATATAGCATGGCAATTGATACTGAAAGAAATACCATTCTAAGGAACTAAAACTCCATTACCCGAAGCTAACATAACATTGCAGCTTGATATTAAATGAAATCTTCTACTGTAATAAAATCCAACACTAAAATAATCATCAAACTAATCTCATTAACAGTAGCTTGACAGTTCATTCACAATTTCTAACCATACTTGTGCTGTTTTGAATCACATCTCAACTTCAACATAAGCATATCATTCCTCATATTAGGGATTTACCAATCACCTCTAACACCTTTGGCTGTCTTTTCCCATGCAAAACATACAAACCATCCCCTGCCTATTGTAGACACAAAAGAACACTAGAAGCTTTAAGAGAATTTGCACTGTTTCAATTGTTGCTCACGCCTACCACAACACTAAGAAGCTAGAAGATAAATGAGAAATCCAACTATCTGCTTGAAATAAAAAGGCAATTCGGGTTTGTACAGCAGCAAAAGAAAACGAAAGGAAAAATATAAGCATAAATTCTGAATTCTGCTACAACATGCTTCGAAATTCAAAGGAACGAAAATCCGAAAGCCATGAAAACAAATCGAAGCTCGGAACAACTCCTACTGCAGGTGAGAAGCAACTCACCTCGCTGTTCTTGGACTTACAACCGAGAAGAAGGAGGCTTCTAGGCTTCGGATATATGCTTCCTCGACGATCTCTTGGTATCTTCTTGCTCTCCTCGACGAGAGGATCACAAAGGTATGAAGAACTCACGGAGAAGGGTGCTCGCCGGCCGCCGGAGACGAAGCCCTAGCTTCGTCTCTGTTTTCGCCCGAGAGGAGAAGCGCCGTCACGAGAGGAGGAGAGGAGAAGATTTTGTCACCGGGGAAAACCTAAGTTCTCTTCTTATAACTTTAATATTCTGTTAACTAACTATTGCTTAAATACAACTTGATTCGGGTTTTATTAACAAACCCGCGGCTGGTCTATTGGTTGGCTGCATTCTGCTTCGGGCGCGACTCGCGGGTTCGAATCCCAGCTGCAACCATTTTATTTCCTATTATTCTCTGTTTCCTAACTACTGCTTAAATAGAATTTTTCTCCTTCTATAATAACAAATGACTGCTAGCACACTTGGTTAACCCAGTTTTAACCAAATCCCAGGTCGTAGCTTCGATTCCTCATCCGCGCACTTTTATTTTCAATTTATTTAAACATTCCTAAATACTGCTTATATATATTTCGCTCCATATAAGGTTATCAAAAATCGTGTAGCTCAGCTGGTTGGCTGCATCTGATTAGAACCTGGTTCGGGTCCGAGGTCTTGGGTTCAAAACCCGGCTTTAACATATATATTTTTTATTATTTTTTTTTAAACTTCTTTCTCTTGGTAAAAATACCGAACGAACTCCAAAAATTCCATAAAAATACTCTAAAAATTTTTAAAAATCTCTAGAATTTTTCTAAAATATTTCTAAATTTTAATAAGGTCTTTTAGAACTCTAAATCATGAAATTTAGGGTGTTACATCTCTAAGGGTGGTAGGAGATAATGTGACCTCTGTAGTGGCGACCCTAGAGGTATATGTAAAATCATCGACTTTGACTAAGTTATTGAACAATTCGGCACACAAACTGGAGTTAACCGAACTAGAACAATAATCTAGTCTATGTAGCTAATAATACTCAATAACTTCTATACTAGGAATACATGAATGCTGAAAGAAAGTCCTACATAAATATTGACTAGGTAAGAGCACATAAGAAATGAATAAAAATCTAGCCCTATGTTCTTCAGTGGGAAACCTAAGATCATTGCTAGGGGTCCTATAATATCAGTTATTTTCTTCCTACTCAATGATACAATAATAAAAATGAAAAACTAAATAATTATTAAAATATTAAAACAAAAAGTTTAAATTCTGAATATTACCGAGGCATTCTGAATATTTATAAAAGAAATAACGACCCCAGTTAATGCTCAACAATACGGCTTAAGAAATATATATATATACTCTTAGAGGTTCTTCACTGAACTTGGGCAAAGACAAAGAGATTGGGTGAGATAAAGGAGTGCCCCAGGGGTCCCTTATATAAACATCATTGGGCGCCCGAATAGTTTAAATGTTTGTATTGAACTAGATTTTCCATGTTTAAATTGCACATACTATGTTCAATTTGATTAATGCTCACAATGTGTTCGATCAAATTCTTCAACCAATAGTTATGTTTAATTTGACGCATTTTAGTTTGTTTAATTCTTACTTTGTCTTGTACTTTCAATTTCATTAAGTTCTAACTTTGATTTAATGCAATTAGGATAGATTAGTTTAGGCTTTCATTACATGCTTTAGGCTTTATTACATTCTTAGTTTCGTTAATGCTTTACTTCATGTTATGCCCATTGATAGATAATCTTGTATCGTAGTGTGACAATACGATGTAGGAAATCGTCAATGGTTAGTTAGGATAGATATAGTTTTCTTTACTTGTATTTTCTTTCATTATTTAGATTAGATTTCATTTGATGCTTCGCTATTTCATTCCCTAGATTAATCGTGTTGATAATTAACCCATAGCGTAGAGTGGCAATGCGTTGTGGATTAATTGTTGGCACCTAGTTAGATTTTATTCCAGCATTAGATTAGTTTTCTATACTTGTTCTGCTTTTAATTTGTTAAATTTAGAATAAAAAACTCAAACCCCATTTCCATATTAAAACCCCCAAAAATATAAATAATATACGATCCTAGATTACCATCCTATCGTTGTTTCATTGGCTGACAACCCGAGTCATTCATATGCTACATTAGCATAGGAGGGGTTTGGTATTTCATCATTTGATGCCCAATTCGTGACAAAATTGGGTCAAAATAAAATTGGCACCGTTGCCGGGGAAATCAAGAAGAAGAAGTGGGTTGTGGTTGGTCGGCCGGCGGCAGTGAAAGCAAAGGAGAAGTCGCCGGCCGGAGAGAAGAAAGAAGGAGAGGGAGGTGCTGTGTGGGAGGAGCGTGTGCGTGCCCTAACCCGCAAGGAAGAAAACGCGCAGCAGAGTGAGAGGATTTCGGCACTGTGTTGTGCGGGTGAGAAATGGATGTCTTAGTGGGTCGGATCTGGGTTAAGGAGAAAAGAGTCCGAATCCAATGAGGTTTTTAATTGATTTGAAATTAAGTGTGAAGTTAGGCTTGAATCAAATTGGACTCTTCTCTCTTGGAATGAAATGATCGGATGGTTTAAATCACTTTAAATCAAGATGGAAGGTTGGATCACTTGATCTGACTAAAGGGGCAAGATTTCTCCTGATCTGGATCAACGGTTCACACTGATTCAACTTGATCTCTTCCGTTTGACCTCCAAATCAAGCCAAATTTGATCCAACTTGATCCTAATCCATGGCTCTTTGAATTTCCTATGAAACCACATAAAAATATGAAATTAAATTTCACAATTTGTAGGAAACTTACAATTAAGTCAAAAAATAAATTCTCCTCACAAAATGTAATATAAACACAATATTAAGCATGTGATAAGGTAAAAATGCTAAGTCTAAGAGCCAAAATAATGCACAAAAATACATGTTATCAGTGTCCAAGGCGCCTTCAGGTGCTTCGACGGTGCCTCTGTGCCACTTCCACGCGAGCCTTCAGCCAAGCCACCCGAAGCACTCCAACAGCCTCAGAAGTGCCTTGAACACTGTTCATTTGAGCCTTTTGTGTGTTTTTCACTCCCTACAAGATACATTAGTTCAAAATACCAAACATACCCTATAAAATAAAGTTAGTACGATAAAATATGATTAATAAAACTATTTAACAATCTCTAGACTGTCCGATGCTGACTTTCAGATATCCTAAAAATCCTAGGTCAAATCGACACCTATTATTCCCTCAACGGGGAACGCGTCCTTACCTACTCCTCTCAAGAGAAATTACCTTTTGTCAGACTAGTCCTCCAGACTGCCTGGACTTTTTCTTAGCATCCAAGACTTTAGGACTTTATGCTGAATGTCTGATCCATGACCCGTCTAGTCTTCCACCTAGTGTCTGTGCCCCCCAAGATTTTCACCTAGAGTCCTTGACTCTAGGATTTCATCCAAAGTCCTTGATCCGCCAAGACTTTCTCTCAGCCCCCCGGACCAGGACTTCATTGTCTAACTGTAATTAGGACTTTCCACCTACCTAGTCTCAACTAGGACTTTTGCTTAAGACAACTTAGGACTTTCCTACCAGCTCAATCACACTTGTTAGACAACAAGACAACTTAACTTTAAACCTTTGTCATTATCAAAACACAAGTTTGATCGTCTAGTGCTCCCTACACCAATATTTTCATCTCCATATTTGAATTTTCTAAGTCAATCAAAGGCTTGTATCCTTTGTGGATGTTGAATCATTGGTCAAAATCTATCTTCAGATACACCTCCATTTGCTTCTTCCAATACGGTAAGTCATCCCTATTGAAGAGCGGGGGACAAATGGTGCTATATCCTTTAGTTTAGGCCATAGAACCTTGCACACAAAGAAAAGGAAGAAAGAAATCCCAAGACTAGGTCTTGGATTAGTAGTGTGGAATATGTAGGACTCTTGACGACTGGCTAGAGGGGGTGAATAGCCCCACAAAGAAAAATGAACCTTCCTCAAACTTTATAGCTTAATAACAATCAACACTTGCATAAACAAAATAAAAGACTAAAAAAGAAGAGGTACGAAAAGGGTTACTTAATTACAACTGGGGAGGTTATTAATCCAAGGAAGTTAGAGCTCACTAAACAATCTCCTTCGGGCAAAGAAGCCTCTTACAGCAGTTGAAACACTCAATTACAGAGTCAAACTCAGGAAGAATCAATTACAAGTGTTCTTCTTTGCTACTGGGCCCAGGGATGTATTTATAGCCCTGGTCGGGGTGCCTAGAAGGGTTCCAAGTGCCTCTAGGGGATAAAATTTTATCCCCGTCATAACAAATCGCGACGAACGTGATCTAGATGAATTTCATAGTCCAGGCGGTCAGACTTAAGTTAACTTTATATTAACTATTTGGTCTAGGTTCTTGCTCTGGCTTCGGGTCTTCCACTCCGGCTCCTCTCGCTTGGGTGATCTCGGCCATCTGGAATAGGGCTCACCCGAACCCAACTTTCAACCTTCAAGCAATCTTCTACTTCAGCTTCTCGTCCCTTGTAACGTCGCACGCCTCCTTCTCATCGGCCCGCGTACTCTGTTGGATCGAGAAGCGCTAGAGGGGGGTGAATAGCGCTCGCGACTATTTCGTTCGATTCGTAAAATTATCGAAGTTAAAATACGCAGCGGAATAAAGAAACACAAACACAGAGACACAGGGGAATTTACTTCGTTCGGAGCCTTGATCGACTCCTACTCGAATGCCCGCAATCCTTATCACTTTCTGTAAGATATCGCAAAATAAATAATAAATATTACTGGACGAGAAATCTTATTGGATTTTTCCGAAATTTTTAGAAATTTTCTAGGAATTTTTTGGAACTTGTACGACGAGTTTTGAGGGGATCGTTCGGCGGGTGCGGATAAAGCCTGTTTGGGATACCCGTTTAAGTGAGGAAATGTTTAATATATAAATTCCTTTATTTCCTTTTCTCCCAAAACCAAATCGCCGATTCTCCACCCGACTCGAACTCTTTCCCCTCTTCTCCTCTCGCTGTTCTCTCGCGGATGAACCGAAGCCGGCGAAGTTTCAGCGACCGTCGACGTCGACTGAGGAGTACATTGTCGGAGATCGACCGAATCGGCGGAGTCTAGGGTTGTCTTCGGTCGAGGGGTGTCTGTTCCGATGAGTTCTGCGGTCGATTCTCCCCGCCCCTAATCGATCGTGTGTGCCGAACCCTAGTTCCTATTTCGCGCCGCTGGATGGAGCTCAGATTTGGTCGATGCCTTTCGTCTCTGATCTGTAGACACTCACGTTTCCTTGCGCCGATCACTGATGTCACTGGATCGAGCGAGATCCACTCGATCGCCGGCGTGAAGGGGGTAATTAGGGCATCAAGGGTGAGAAATCCGAACCTTATTCCTTCTATTTCTTTGATTTGTGCCCTAGCTTCAAACCTATACCCTTTGATTCTTCCTACTAACATCGCAGGATCAGATCTTGATCCTCTTCTTTGGGGTTGATTTAGGTCACGGATTGGGTGAATTCCTTGAAGACAACCGAATGAGGTAAGGTTAGGTTATTAATTCGGTTGGTGTTTGGATCTGTGATCTTCTTGCTTAATTCATTGCTTGATCCGATCAGGAGGTTTTGTTCTGTTCTTGCTGCGGTGTTCTTGATGCCGGCAGCACTCAAGCCAGCATCAACAGTAGCTTGATTGAGGTATGTGTAGGAGTAATTGAGTACATGATGTATTGATGAATTAAATTCATTGATTGTTTGGCTGCATTGGATGAATTTCATTATAGAATTGGAGGTGTTAATTGTGGGCAGAGTATAGATTTATTATGTGTTTGGAGGTTGGTTTGCCTTTCGGTGATGTAGTGGTTGATTGTTGATGATGATACCGGGTTAAGATGATCATATTATCATATTTCATTTAAGTTGTAATCTGTGTAGTTAGTTGTGCTAAGTCATGGATTGAATGATGGATTATTTTGGGTGGATGAATATTGTAGGATTGATTCATAATGTCTAGTAGATGGTTTAATGGATTGTGGGAATAAATCAAGTTATTTTGGATTGATTAATGGATTGTAGATAATGAGTGGAAAAATTGAAGGATTTATGATAGGCTTGATTGGTGAGAATTGAGGAATTTATTGGTGAATTAAGAATGAACTCATTATCTAGTTGGATCTTTAGGTGGGATTAAACAGGGTTACCTAATCGACGTAGGATTAGGTTTAGAGTTTGGTTAGTTGCTGATTATGTGATTAGCTAAACTATATATATATCATGTGATTTGCAGGGCGGTGATTCGAGGCGAGCGTCTCGATGTGGGGGTTGTATTCTGCACGATCTACGTTTAAGGCGGGTATTTCTTCCTTTGCCTCTATGTAGATTTTCTTTGAGCTTAGTGCATGGTTGTTATTTGACGGATTAGGTTACTTTACCTTATATCGTGTTCGGTTGTTGTTTTTCCTGCTTGTTACTTTTGCTTGAGCTTAGAGATGATCTATTTAATTCATATATAGTCTCAGCTCTTGATATCTACTCCGTTGTGATTACACGTGTAGAGTAGGTCTTGTAGGGATTGTCGGGCTGTTAGTATTAGCATGCTGATTTGGGTACATAATGTGGATTGTATGTAGTTTGGTATGTGTTTTAGGAGTCATCATGTTGACCCTACATTTGCATGTTGTATGTACACACGTGTGTGGTTATGTACTTTTTGAGGAGTTATGTTGATTGTAGGTTTGTGGTTTATACACGTGTCTGATGTGTTTATTATTGGAGGATTCATGTTGATTGTATTTACGATCTGTGCATATGTGTCCAGGGGGATTATTGGAGATTTTTGGTTGACTATACATATGTGGTTATATACATATGTTTGGTGGGATATATGGAGATATCATGATGATTATACTCATGTTGTGGGACACTTAGGTGGATTTAGAGTTGCATGGATGATGACGGTGTCCGTATCATGATTATATATATATATCATCATGTTCATCATTCATGGCATACTGACGACTATCGTCTCCCTTGTAGTTGAGAGGGTTGTCAGTCTTTTATAGCCGTCCATTCGGCCACTGATGGAGAGTGGTAGTTTGGAGTGGAGCTAGTCCTGTCGCGCTTACTCAGCTGCTCAGTGTTCTGTCAGCCTCGACCACTCTGGAGTAGTGAGTCTTGAGGGTACAGTGTCAGAGGGCTAGAGATGTGAGTGGTCAGGGACCCTTAGCTAGGTAGTTATATAACTACTTAGCTGACCGTCCGCTTCGGCCACCTATAGCGGTGTTTGTTCTGGAGGCTAGTACGGTTTGTCACGGACCCAAGCCTCTCGGCCATACAGGGGTCGTGGTGTCTAGAGAGGTGGCGGGGGTGACCATGGAGCATGCATGCACTTTTGCATTTGATGCGCGGTGCATCTTTGGAGATATATTTGCATACATGCCTAGTAGTTACTAGTTGCATGTGTTTGTGGTATGTTGCATTTGTTTGCGATATGATTGTTGCATATGGTTGTCATGTTGCATACATATCATTTATTTTACATGTATATGCAGTCGTATTTATATTGCACAGGTGTCACGGGTATATCTGTTGCAGATCCAGTGAGTTTACTGATCTTTGTACCTTGCGTCGATTCCAGATTGGGTATGTATCTGTTATCGTGTTAGTTGTGGTTTGTACAGTTATATGTCAGGTGATTATGTCAGATATGTTTAGGTGCATTGATTATAATGGTATGATCATGTTCTTTATTCCCTACTGAGACTGTATACTTGTGATCTCCATGTTTATAGACCATGCACTATCTTTTCTATTACCCGCTGAGTACCTATACTCACCACCGCATGTATACATTTATGTTTTCAGGTAGCTTGTAGATGGTTGGTGTAGCTCGGAGTATCCTGTCTGCCGGGTCCTCCGTCACATCCGAAGATTGTGTTGGTTTTCTTTGTATATTCTTTTCTTATTTTTGGCATTGTATTTGTGTATAGCCGTGTGGCTATCTTATGGTTTTGGCATTGTATTTGTGTTTAAGCCGTGCCGGCATGCATTGTATTTATTTGTGTTGTGTGGGCTTTCCTTCGTTTTTCCGCTGTGTTTTGGTACAGCCGTGTGGGCTGTTATATATATAATTGCGTGGTTGTGATTGTTTCATTCCAGCCGTGTGGGCTGTTATTATAACTGCGTGGTTGTGTATATAAATATTCCAGCCGCATGTGGCTGATGTATTTTGCTTGTAGTGATGCTTCAGATTGTCACCGGTACAGGGGAGATGCTGTCGGATTTTTGTCTGGCAGAGACTCTTTAAAATACGCAGCGGAATAAAGAAACACAAACACAGAGACACAGGGGAATTTACTTCGTTCGGAGCCTTGATCGACTCCTACTCGAAGGCCCGCAATCCTTATCACTTTCCGTAGGCAACAACTATAAGCTCGATAAGAATTACAAACTAATTACAATGAAAGTATAATAACAACTTTATGCCGACAACTAAGGAAGAAGAAACAGAGCTTCGGGTCGTCGGGAGGTTGTTGCAGCACTTCTGGATCGTGTCGTTAGCAGCTATATGCAAAAGAATTGCTTGGAGTAAATTGTTTCAAGGTGCTGTTCGAAGTGCTCTTTTATAGTGTGCTGGAGGTGCCTCCAAGGTTGTCCGAGGCGCCTCCAGGCACCGAGTCTGCTGCGATGATAAGTGCAGAACAAGTCACGCTTTATCCTGCTTGAGGTGCCTCCAGGCTGCTCCAAGGCGCCTCCAGCGTCTGGTCTAAGGCGCCTCCAGCCACGTCTGAGGCGCCTCCAGGCCTTCTGCGCAGACATGTGCTGGCTTGCACCCGAGGCCCCTCCAAGCCCCATGTAGGCACCTCAGACACTGTTCATCCGAGGCTAAACTCTGAATTTTGGCCCTGTAAAACATGTTAGTCCATAACTACAAAACACGTCCTACAAAACCAAGTTAGCATAGAGATAATATTAGATATGATAACAGAATATTATGACAGTCTCTGAACTGTCCGGGTCTGACTTTGAATTTCCGACCGGAAATCCTAGGTCGACCCGACGCCTACTGTTCCCTCTGCGGGGAACGCGTCCTCACATACTCCACTCAGGAGATTTACCTGATGCCAGTGTGATCCTCCAGATCGACTGGACTTTTGCTCGGTGCTCGATGCTTCCGGACTTTCTGCTGGACTTCCGCTTCCCGGCTGGTCCAGTCTTTCACCTGGTTCACGACACCAGGACTTTCCACCTAGGGTTACCTCCCCCTAGGACTTTTGCCTAAAGCACTCGACCCACCAAGACTTTCTGCATAGGGTTACCACCCCCTATGACCTAGGGTTACCACCCCCTAGGGTTTTCACCTGCCTAACTACAGTTAGGACTTTCCTGAAACACTTAGTCAAGCACGTTAGATCACAACACACTTTAACTTTGAATCCTTTGCCATTATCAAAACTCAGGTTCGATCGTCTGATGCTTCCCGCACCAACAATCTCCCCCTTTTTGATTATGGCAACCCAAATTCAAAGTTAAGTAAAACAAATGCATAAGTATATTAAAGGATTTTAAGTGAGCAAGCTTAAGTATATAAATTCAAAAAAGCATAACTTAAGCTAACACTTAAACTTTGTGAAGCTCCCCCTTAATACAGGGCTTCCTTTTACTTTTGAATTAGTTAGATTTTTACATTTGAATTTCCTATTCTCCCCCTTTGCCATTTATCAAAAAATAAGTCAATTTTTAATTTTTCTTTTTGACCGAAACTTTTGAAAGCAATGAGTTAAAATTTTGCAAAACTATAATTTTCAATACTTTTGGCGAAGTAATGAATCTGAAGGGTAACTTAGGAAAAATATCTTAGCAAGAATTTTATAAAGTTACTTAGCTAAGCCTTTTGCAAACATTGAATTTTGAAAATATAGCTTAAGTTAAAAAGACACTTAGCTTAATTTGAATAAAACAATACTTATTGTTGAAAATATAGGAGTAAGAACTTTTTAATTTTTAGGACGTAGAGGGAGAAACTAAATATTTAATTAAATTAGTTGGTTCTTAAGTCCAAGCATGAGTCAAAATTTGTTTTGATCAAGTATCAGAGCCCTAAAGTACAAGCATGCTTAATCTTAATAATTCCTTCACCAACTGTCTAACCTTTAGCTACTTGTTGTTTGCCTAGAGGGCAGCAGCTTTCACTTGGTTAGTCAAGTTAAGTCATTTAGTCCAGATAGATTTGACTAGAGCTGGAAGACTTGACTTGATTACTGTTTAATAAAGTATTTAACGCTCAGACCCATATTGATGCACAGAAATAAGCATACTTGAGTCCAGGCTGTACCCTATGCATCTCACACCATTCCATATTTTTCAAACATAATCAAGGTATACCTAGGTGTTTGTGAGATGCTCTGGCTTAAATCTAGGGGAACATGATATCTAGGTTAGAGCCTAAGCTAAGTCCAATTTTTTGAAACTTCTAAGAAAAGGGGGATTATAAAATCATTATTTTTCCTATATTTTTTAAACCAATTTTTGAAAAGAATGAGTTTTGAAGTAAGACAATGAATTTGAAAACTAATATCTATTATACCCAGCACATTTCTATTTGTCTTCTAAGTGCACTGAACTCAAGTTCAGGTAAGGGTTTTGTGAAAATATCAGCTAGATTTGATTTGGACTCAACATAATTGAGTGCAAGTTCACCTTTAGCTACGTGATCCCTTACAAAGTGGTGTTTTACCTCTATGTGTTTAGTCCTAGAGTGGTGAATTGGATTTTTAGTTAGATTAATTGAGCTTATATTGTCAATTAAGATTTTTGTATTTTTGTATTCTAATTCATAGTCTTTTAAGGTATGCATCATCCACAAAAGTTGAGAGGCACACTCTCCTAGGGCTATGTATTCAGCTTCAGTGGTTGACAGAGCAACACAATGTTGCTTTCTGCTTGACCAACTTACTAGGCACTGACCTAGGATTTGGCAACTACCACTTGTACTTTTTCTGTCTAATTTGCACCCGGCATAGTCTGAGTCAGAATAGGCAAACAGGTTAAAGGTGCTAGTTCTAGGGTACCAAAGTCCTATATTGAGGGTGCCTTTTATATATCTAAGTATTCTTTTAACATATGTTAAATGTGATTCTTTTGCACAAGATTGGTATCTTGCGCACATACCAACTACAAATATTATATCTGGTCGACTTGCAGTTAGATAGAGTAGGCTTCCTAATATACTTCTATAGTACTTTGGGTTTACTGATTTTCCTTCTGGGTCTAAGTCAATGCTGATGTTAGTGGCCATTGGGGTATTTATGATTTTTGAGTTTTCCATACCAAATATTTTAATTAGTTCTTTAGCATATTTTGTTTGGTAAATGTAGATTCCATCTTTTGTTTGTTTAATTTGTAAACATAAGAAGAAATTTAGTTCTCCAACCATACTCATTTCAAATTCATCTTCCATTAATTTAACGAATTCTTTTAGAAATTTAGAGTTGGTTGAGCCGAAAATTATATCATCAACATAGATTTGGGCTATGAAGATGTCTTTTTCTATAATTTTTACAAATAGAGTTGGATCTATGTGACCTTGGTTAAAGCCTTTGGATGTTAGGTAATTAGATAGACTTTCATACCATGCTCTAGGAGCTTGCTTAAGTCCATATAAGGCCTTTTTCAATTTAAATACATGATTAGGATAATCTAGGTCCTCAAATCCTGGGGGTTGGTTTACATAGACCTCTTTCTTAATGAATCCATTTAGGAATGCGGATTTTACATCCATTTGGTATAACTTAAACCCTTTATGTGCTGCATAGGCTAGCAGCATCCTAATGGATTCGAGTCTAGCTACTGGTGCATAGGTTTCGTCATAATCTAAACCTTCAACCTGACTGAATCCTTTGGCTACTAGTCTGGCCTTGTTTCTAACTATTTCACCCTGATCATCCAATTTGTTCCTAAATACTCATTTGGTGGCAATTATGGACTTATCTATGGGTTTAGGTACAAGTTCCCAGACTTGGTTTCGTTCAAATTATGCTAGCTCTTCCTGCATAGCAATGATCAAGTCTGGGTCGGGTAGGGCCTCTTCTATAGTCTTAGGCTCAATCTTTGAAATAAGGGCAATCTGACTTAGGTTCCTATATGAGGATCTGGTTCTGACTCCTAGGTTTGGATCACCCAAAATTTGGTCAGGTGGGTGAGAGGTACTTGCTCTAGTTGGTCTTATATTTGGGTCAGAAATCGGTTCCTCTGGTTTATTAGTGTTGGGTTGAATTTCATCATCTTCATCAGTTTTTGGATTAATGTCACTATTTTCATCTATATTTGGTAGATTATTTTCTTCATCAAATATTACATTAGTTGTTTCTTCAACTTTTAGGGTATTTTGATTATAGACTTTATATGCCCTACTTGTTGTAGAGTACCCTAAAAAGATTCCTTGGTTTGATTTGGGTGTAAATTTTCCTAAGTAATCTTTAGTGTTTAAAATGTGAACTTTACATCCGAAAACTTTTAAATAGTTTAAGTTAGGAATTTTATTATAATATATTTCATAAGAGGTTTTATTGTGAAGTTTGTTAATTAGAATTCGGTTTTGGATATAGTTTGCGGTATTTATTGCTTTGGCCCAAAATTGATGATTTAAATTATATTCATTTAACATAGTCCTAGCGGCTTCTTATAGGGTTCGGTTTTTACGTTCTACTAGGTCGTTTTGTTGGGGGGTCCTAGGGCAAGAATATTCATGTTTATACCCATTGATTCTACAGAATTGGGTAAACTTATGATTTTCAAATCCCCCCCCCCCCCCCCGGTGATCACTTCTTATTCTTTTAATTTTAGTATCTTTTTCATTTTCTATTAAATTGCAAAAATTACTAAATACATCAAAGGTTTCATCTTTCGTTTTTATAAATTTTACCCAAGTGAACCTAGAATAGTCATCAATTATAACTAAGCAATACTAGTTCTTGCTTAGTGACTTGGCTCCATGTGAATCAAATAGGTCTAGATGTAGGAGCTTAAGTAAGGAGTTGGTTCTATCTAGATCAGTTGACTTGTGGGTTGACTTGGTTTGTTTTCCTTGTTGACAAGCATTACAGATTGAGTTTTCAATAAATTTTAGTTTGGGTAAACCTCTAACTAGACCATTTTGACTCATTTTTGAAATGAGTCTAGTGTGAGTGTGGCCCAATCTTCTGTGCCACAGATCAGTTTTCTCTTGTTGTGTTAGAAAACACTTTGTTGAGGATGTGGGTAGGTCAATTGTGTAGATGTTATTTTTCCTAAGCCCCTTAAGAGTGATTTCAGGGTTTTCAATATTTATAACTACACACCTAGATTTGTCAAAGGTAGCTAAGTATCCACTATCACACAATTGACTTATACTTAGAAGATTAAAATTGAATTTTTCAACTAGTAGAACTTTTCGAATAATAAAAACGAAACTAAGTTCGATATTATCTTTTCCGATTACCTTAAGTTTACCGTTGTTGCCGAATGCAACTGATCCTAGGTTCTTTAGTTTGAGTTTGGTAAACTTCAATCTATCTCCAGTCATATGTCTGGAGCATCCACTATCCAACATCCGTTGATCCAATTCCTACACATAAAGTAGTTGAATTGGTTTCTTTTTAATGGATTGATAGATAGCTCAATTGAAGAAGGCTCCCTAGTTTTCCACCTCACCCAATCTAAGTTGACAATCAGTTAATCCTATGAGTGATTGTGAGATAGTTGAATAAAAGTTCTTTAGGTTAATTCATCGTGAAAAAAAATTTTAAGTTGATTAAGTTTTAAAAGGATTTTAAGTTAATTTAAAAATAATTTAATTTTAAAAGTAATTTTAATTTAATTAATTTTGAAAAGAATTTTAAGTCGATTTTGAAACACAATTTTAAGTTAATTTTGAAGTTAAGTAATTTTGAAATTATTTTTTTTAAGATTTTTAAAGTAATTTTAAAATATTTTGAAAATATTTTGAAGGAATTTTGAAATTAAGTTTTTAAAAGATTTTTTAAAGTAATTTTGAAATTAAGTTTTTTCAAAAGATTTTTTAAAGTAATTTTGAAATTAAGTTTTTTTAAAAGATTTTTAAAATAATTTTTAAAAGTAATTTTGAAATTAAGTCTTTTAAAAGATTTTTAAAATAATTTTTAAAAGTAATTTTGAAATTAAGTTTTTAAAAGTTTTTTAAAATAATTTTTAATTTTTAAAAGTAATTTTGAAATTAAGTTTTTAAAAGATTTTTAAAATAAAAAGTAATTTTGAAATTAAGTTTTTAAAAGATTTTTAAAATAATTTTGAAGGTAATTTTGAAATTAATTTTTTAAAAGATTTTTAAAATAATTTTGAAGGTAATTTTGAAATTAATTTTTTAAAAGATTTTTAAAATAATTTTGAAGGTAATTTTGAAATTAATTTTTTTAAAAAGATTTTTAAAATAATTTTGAAGAAGTTTTTCAAAGGTATTTTAAAATTTTGAATTTTAAATTCCTTAGTCATCTCACCCGATCTAACTTTTCAATCAGGAAATCCTATAATTTTTGTGAGATGAATTGAGGTTCAATTTAAGGATTTGGTTTAACTTTGTGTTAGATTCAGGTTTAGCTTTGGGTTCAACAAGTAAGTATTCTTTGGATAAACTTCTGGGCTATGGTGAGTCACAAGGAACTCATTAAAGTAACCATGCCTTCGAGGTTTTCCAAATAGTCCTACCCATTGAACTTAATACTAAACCTTAGTCTAACTAGTTATGATCCATTTAAGGGTAACTTTGGTCAGTTCCATTTGGCCAAATGCACCAGGTCGAAGTCATATCTTCCTAAACATGCGATGCCCAAGCTTCCCTAACGTACTATCATCCAAAAACTTCACCAGTACCGTGGGTCAAGTTAAACCTAGCCCATTTTATCTAACCTTAATTACCCTGCCGGGTAGTCTACTCTTGTTTACCCATTTCGGGTAGATTAAGTTGGGTTACCCAGTCGGGTAGTTTAGTTAGGGGTGCCAGCTATTCCGGATCCTCCTTCTAATTTTTTTTTTTTTGATTTAAGTTGAATTTTGAATATATTTTGAATTTTGAGTTTAATTTAATTCCGAATTTTTAATTTAATTTTGAATTTTAATTTAATTTAATTTTAAATTTTTAATTTACTTTTGAATTTTAATTTAATTGTTGAATTTTAATTTAATTGTTAATTTAATTTTGAATTTTTAATTTAATTTAATTTAATTGTTGATTTAATTTTGAATTTTTTATTTAATTTTGAATTTTAATTTAATTGTTATTTTAATTTTGAATTTTTAATTTAATTTTGAATTTTAATTTAATTGTTAATTTAATTTCAAATTTTTAATTTCATTTTATTAAGATCGTTTTCCCTTTTGCTCCCCCTGGATCATAGCCTCGATATGGTCTATCGAGGTAGTGTATTTGATCCTTCGGGATCCAATATTGATCAAGTCCAACTTGATTAATCAATTTGGACTTGGGGACCCATGCTTGGACTGTTTTCCTATTTGTTCTTTCTACAAGAGATAAGTAGGATTTATATTTTCTTTTTGGTTTAAATCCTAGACCAGTTCTATTGTAAACGGCTCTTTGTGTCCCAAGAATTAGATCAAGATTCTTGGAACTTAAAGAAAATCGTTCTAGTGTTTTCTCCAGATCTTTGACTTGAGTTTTCAGGCTGGAATTCTCTTCCTCAAGTTTTTGAACTTGAGTTGAGTTTCCAGTCTGAACTAGTTCAGTCAGAGATTTGGAGTTAGTCGCTTCTTTAAGGACTTCTACTTCCTTTAGAAGGGACTTAACTCTAAGGTTCGACTTAGCTAATTTTCGCAATAAGTAATTAACTAGATTATTAAGGCGAGGGATACTTACAGAGGGACTAGGTCCTTCAGAAACGGATACGAATCCGTGGCTTCGCTCGGACTCGGCCTCTGACTCGGTCTCGCTCTCAGATTCATTGATCTGGTCCCGGACCATCAGTGCGAGTAAACTCGTCTGATCGAGTTCATTGTCGGTATCTTCTTCTGAGGATTCGTCCCACGTCGCCTTTAGGGCCTTCTTCCTTCTTTGCTTTTTCGCATCCTTTTGATTAGGGCAGTTGGCCTTGATGTGCCCCTTCTGGTTGCACCCGTAGTAGATCACTTCGAACTTTACCTTAGAACTTGGTTGGGCCTCCTTGGATTGGACTGCCTTCTTTAGGTCCTTCTTGTTGAAGTCTTTCTTCTTATTGTAGAGCCTCTTCACAAGGTTCATGAGCTCCGTTGTTAGTTCTTCATCTTCATCATCTGAGTCGGGTTCTTCTTCTGAGTCTGGTTCAGTTCTTCGTCGTGATCTCGGTTCGCGCGTTCGACTGGTACCTGCAACCAAAGCAACCCCCTTCTCGGTTGGCTGTGCATTAGTCTGCTCATGTAATTCAAACTCACCGAATAATTCATCTAACTTTATTGAAGATAAATCCTTGGAGACTTTGTAGGCATCTACCATTGATGCCCACAATGTGCTCCTCGGAAACGAATTTAGTGCGTACCTTATGACGTCTCGATTCTCTACCTTTTGCCCTATTCCGTGGAGAGAGTTCAGGATGTCTTGAATTCTTGCATGCAGAGAACTTGTCGTCTCACCTTCCTGCATTTTCAGATTATATAGTTTATTAAGTAAAATATCTCTTTTACTTACCTTGGTGTCGGAGGTGCCCTCGTGGAGTTCTATCAGTTTCTCCCACAGCTCTTTTGTGGTTGAAAATGGGTCGACTCTGTTGAGCTCCTCCTTGGTAAGACCACACTGGAGGGTGCAGGTAGCTTTGGCGTCGGCTTCCACCTTCTTGATTAGGGATGGCTCTCATTTCTCGCAGGGTGTAGGCTTGCCATCATCGTCGGTTGGTAGTTGTATCCCAGTCTTGATTATCATCCAGGTTTCGAATTGGATTTTCAGGTAGGTTTCCATTCGTCCCTTCCAGTACCCGAAATCTTCTCCGGAGAAGAGGGGGGACGAACGGTGTTGAAACCCTCTTGTTGGGCCATTGAGAGAATATGCAAAAGAAACAAGAAAAAAATATGTCCCAAGACTAAGTCTTGGATTAGTAGTGCGGGAGTAAAGAATTGAAAAAGAACTAACTTGAGTGGTGTTCCACCAACCTCGAGCGAGATCGATACAAACGAAAAAAAAACTAGAATATAGTAATAATACTAATTTCAGTTGACTCCGAAAAATTTAAAACACAGCGAAAGAAATTGCGTGATTGGTGGTTGCACCAGATCAATGCGACCCCGCTCTGATACCAATTGTTGGATCGAGAAGCGCTAGAGGGGGTGAATAGCGCTCGCGGCTATTTTTTTCGATTCATAAAACTATAGGAGTTAAAATACGCAGCGGAATAAAGAAACACAAACACAGAGACACAGGGGAAATTACTTCGTTCGGAGCCTTGATCGACTCCTACTCGAAGGCCCGCGATCCTTGATCGCTTTCCGTGGGCAACAACTATAAGCTCGATAAGAATTACAAACTAATTACAATGAAAGTATAATAACAACTTTATACCGACAACTAAGGAAGAAGAAACAGAGCTCCGGGTCATCGGGAGGTTGTTGCAGCACTTCTGGATCGTGTCGTTAGCAGCTATATGAAAAGGAATTGCTTGGAGTGAATTGTTTCAAGATGCTATTCGAAGTGTTCCTTTTAGTGTGCTGGAGGCGCCTCCAAGGCTGTCCGAGGCACCTCCAGGCACCGAGTCTGTTGCGATGATAAGTGCAGAACAAGTCGCGCTTTATCCTGCTTGAGGCGCCTCCAGGCTGCTCCAAGGCGCCTCCAGCCACGTCTGAGGCGCCTCCAGGCCTTCTGCGCAGACATGTGCTGGCTTGCACCCGAGGCGCCTCCAAGCCCCATGGAGGCGCCTCGGACACTGTTCATCTGAGGCTAAACTCTGAATTTTAGCCCTGCAAAACATGTTAGTCCACAACTACAAAACACGTCCTGTAAAACCAAGTTAGCATAGAGATAATATTAGATATGATAACAGAATATTATGACAGTCTCCGGACTGTCCGGGTCTGACTTCGAATTTCCGACCGGAAACCCTAGGTCGACCCGACGCCTATTGTTCCCTCTGCGGGGAACGCATCCTCACCTACTCCACTCAGGAGATTTACCTGATGCCAGTGCGATCCTCCAGATCGACTGGACTTTTGCTCGGTGCTCGATGCTTCCGGACTTTCTGCTGGACTTCCACTTCCCGGCTGGTCCAGTCTTTCACCTGGTTCGCGACACCAGGACTTTTCACCTAGGGTTACCTCCCCCTAGGACTTTTGCCTGAAGAACTCGACCCACCAAGACTTTCCGCATAGGGTTACCACCCCCTATGACCTAGGGTTACCGCCCCCTAGGGTTTTCACCTGCCTAACTACAGTTAGGACTTTCCTGAAACACTTAGTCAAGCATATTAGATCACAACACACCTTAACTTTGAATCCTTTGCCATTATCAAAACTCAGGTTCGATCGTCGGATGCTTCCCGCACCAACATACTCTTTCACAACACCTCGTCCCTTGGATGCACTGAGCCCATCAACTCTCTCCTGTGCGGTTCTTCTTGCTAGCAGTGTCTTTCAATAGATTTCTTGTGCTCTTAAGTTCCTACACACTTAGACACAGGGGTTAAATACCAACAGAACCTAACCTGACTTGGTTGATCACATCAAAACTACCTTGGGGTACTTACAATCTCTCTCTTTTTTATGTGAGTAATCTAAGTTAAGTTAGGGTAAATAAACATAAAAAAAAATAAATAATAAGGTAATAAATTTGTAACTCAATAATGTTTAAAAAAATTAAATTACTCTCCCCCTAGATTTAATCTTCCCTTCTCCCCTTTTGATCACATTAAATAGGGTACTTTAAAATGACTTTGGAAAATCTAAATTTAAAGTCTAAGGGAAAATAAAAAAAATATATGAAAGGTTAAGCTTCAAAAAAACTCTAGTTTTATAAATAAATTTTGGAAAAAAAAATGAAAAAACTCCTTTAATTGTTGAAAATTTTAACAAGGGTTGAATAGGTAAAAAAAAAAATTTACAAAAAGTTGAATTTTAAGCAAATTTGTATTTTGATAACTAATTCATAGAAAATTTTATAATGGAAAAAAATCAAAAAATTGTTTAGATAAAGTTTCACAGAAAAATAAATTTGCTAAAATAACTCTAACAAGTATGATTTTTGTTAAATAGATTTTAACGATCAAAATTTTTCTAACAGAAATTTTGACAAATAATTTAAGGCATTAGTTAAATGCTTCATAGTAAGTCAATTAAATATTTTATTTCAATAATTGACTTCCAGGCTGTGGCAAGCCACTAGGCCTTCTTGATTATTGTAACAGCAACCACTTCTAGACAAAGGCTTTTAAAGAAATTAAATATTTAATTTTCTCTCTAAAAACCCTTAGTCCAAAAATAATCAATCTAAATATGATTTTGGAACCTAAAATAGATTTCTTCCTACATGATTAATCAAGAATTTCTTAGGAATATATTTCTGTGATATTTTCCTAATTTGTCCCTTGTGGTATTTAAAGTATCAATTTAATCCATTGTATTTTCTAACATGTTGACTAGTGAGCATGCATGATTTTTTAATTCCTTTATTTCTGCTTTTAGTTTTTCATTTTCCATTTTTATTTTATTAAAATCTTCTAATCGATAAGAACCAACTAACGTTGATTTTAATTCATTATTTACTTTTTCCAACTTACAGTAATTTTTCGATAATAGTTGTATGAACTGAAATAACTTATCAGGAGGAAGAGACCATACCTGACTTAGTTTGTCCATCCCATAATCTGAAGCTCTCCCTGAAGTACTTCTTTCTTCCGATGTCGCTCCCCTTTCATCGATGCTCTCAATGCTCATTTCGGACTAGCATGCGTTGTCTTCATCTTCTTGGTGACTTGCTATTAATGCAAGTCCAGCGAGGGCTTCTATCTCTGATTCGAATGATGTATCATCCCACGTCGCCTTTAGATTATGCTTGGTCTGGGTTGGCTTCTTGCTATTTTCCTTGTCCTTTTCCTTGCTCTTTATTTTTGAGTAGTTATCTTTCACATGCCCTTCTTCATTGCAGTGGTAGCATCTTACTTTTCTTTGTCTTTTTGTACCTTGTACTTGATTAAATCTTTTAGATTTAAATATTTTTTTAAATCTACATACCATGAATGTTGTTTCATCATCATCGAGAGAAGATTCAGAATCTCGTTCGTCCATCTTTGCCTTTAAGGCAATGTTGTGCTTTGGCTCCTTTTTCAGATCTGCACATCTCATTTCATAGACTTCAAAAGTTGAAAACATTTCTTCTAAAGTACTTGACTCTAGATCCTTAGATATATAATAAGCATCTACTAATGATGCTAATTCAGTAGTCCTAGGAAATGCATTAAGCGAGTACCTTAGCGAATCTCGGCTGCTTACCTTTTCCCCGAGATTCGTGAGTCCGGTGATGAGTTCCTTTATTCTAGTGTGGAGGTGTATGACGGCTTCGTATTCTTCTAATCGGAGGTTGCTGATCTGGTTCCAGAGTAGGTCATGTCTCGCTAGTTTTACCTCCAAGGTCTCTTCATGTAGTTCCAGGAATTTCTCCCAGAGCTCCTTCGTTGATTCGTAGGCTCCGATAAGATTGACTTCTTGAGGTGGTAAAATGCTAAGCAGATGAAACTCTGGTTTGCCGTTTGCTATGAAGTTGACTTGCTCCTTCTTCGTCCACTGATATTCTACTTTGTCTTTTGAGACTACAAAATTATATTTCATAATTATTAATAAAAATACCTCCATCTTTTTCTTCCATCTCGCGAATTCACCCTCGAACTTCGGTGGGTTGATACTTGGTCCGACCATCTCAGGTGCTTCATTCGGTGGTTAGTCCTCCTGAAGTGAACCCACTTTGATACTAATTGTAAGACCCCTAGCGACCAGCTAGAGGGGGTGAATAGCCCTAGAAAGAAAAATGAAACTTCCTCAAACTTTACAGCTTAATAACAATGAACACTTGCATAAACAAAATAAAAGACTGAAAAAGAAGAGGCACGAAAAGGGTTTCTTGGTTACAACCGGGGAGGTTGTTAATCCAAGGAAGTTAGAGCTCACTAAACAATCTCCTTCGGGCGGAGAAGCCTCTTATAGCAATTGAGCACTCAATTACAAAAGCAAACTCAAGAAGAATCAATTACAAGTGTTTTGCTTTGCTACTGGGACCAGGGTTGTATTTATAGCCCTGGTTGGGGCACCTGGAAGGGTTCCAAGTGCCTTTAGGGGGATAAAGCTTTATCTCCATCGCAACGGATCATGACGAACATGATCTAGATGAATTTCATGGTCCGGGCGCCCAGACTTAAGTTAACTTTATGTTAACTGTTTGGTCTAGGTTCTTTCTCGGGCTCCTCTCGCTTGGTGATCTCGACCATCCAGAATAGGGCTCACCCGAACCCAACTTCCGACATTCGAGCAATCTTCCGCTTCGGCTTCTCGTCCATCAAAAATGTTGTGCACCTTCTTCTCATCCGCCCATGTACTCTTCCGCAGCACCTCGTCCCTCGGATGCACCAAGCCCGTTGGCTCTCTCCCGTGATGTTCTTCTTACTAACTGTGTCTTTCGCTCGACTTCCTGTGCTTCTAAGTTCTTACACACTTAGGTACAGTGGTTAAATACCAACAGGACCTCACCTGACTTAGTTGATCATATCAAAACTACCTTGGGGGTACTTACAGGAGATAATAAAAGTATTAAAACTCAATTAGTATTGCATCAATTTAGAGTATTTTGTAATGAAAACCTTGTCCAAAAGAGGTGATTGCACTAATTTAAACTAAGTCAAAAATCTTAAAATTGAATGAGGTAATTCGACCAATCATCGTGCTCCAACTCAGCTTCTGGATGAGTTTTGCTGGTCTGAGTGCCTGAACCAACTCCAGGCGCTCGGACTGCCCGGGTGCCTATCTAGGCACTCGCCTGGTCGAAACTGGTCTGAGCGCCCGAACCAACTTTAGGTGTCTGGAGTCCAGGCACCCAGATCCCTTCTGAGCACCCGGACACCTCTTTTTCACACTTCTCTTTCCTGTAAAAAAAGAGTTAGTCCAGGCAATAAAAATATGTTTATCTTGCAAAATAAAGTTAACACAATAAGGTAGTAGTATTAATTAGATTCTGTCTCCTCAAGACAAGGATCTAGTCACGGTCTTAGCTTAGGTTTCCCAAATAGACCTAAGCTCGACCAATGCCTACTGTTCCCTTAACAGGGAGCACGTCCTCACTAGATTTCTCTTCTAGTTACTTACCAACTGTAATCACTTGACTTGTCTTTGATCCACTAGGCCTTCCTGGCAGTTGTCAGGTCCGCATACCCAACTGGGCTTTGATCGGTTGTCAAGTTCCGCGGACTCAACCGGACTTTCCGCCAGATATCGAGTCATTCTTTGACCTATTTGGACTTCGCATCAGCTATCGAGTCCTGCAGACCCAGCTAGATTTTAGCATGTTGTCAGGTCCTCCAGACTCGTCAACTTTTGCACACTTGGTAAAGCTATTAGATCATAAATACTCTAACTTTAATCCACTTGTCATTCATCAAAATATGAGTTAGATCATTAGTGCAAATTGTACCAATAGTCTGAAGTTGTAAATTATTCATCAATTACCTTAAGTATGTCTTTGACTTTTTCATGCTCCTCAATCGAACCATGAATACCAGTTAAGATTTTGATCTTTATGAACATTACGTAGAGACGATTAGATCATTCTCATTTTTTATAAAGCTCAATTTCATCAGGAATGTTGATTTCATTTATAGCTAGTGGTTCGTCTTTCCTTATAACATATTCAATGTCCAACCATCCTAAATGAAGGAGAACCCTTTCCTTGCAAACTTTATTGTTATCATCCTTGAGTTCAGGAATATCACAATGCATATTAGAGAAATTTGAAGATTGTGCTGCATAAATTAAATACATGATAATTAAAAAAGAGAGGTAAATGTCATGTTTACCAATGTAAATCATATTTAGAGAAAAATCTTGTGACATAAAACTTAACTGTGGACTAAAATTTAATTCAATTAGATTCTATTGTAACTATAAAATAAAATTATCTAATTATATTTTTTTTTAACTCTTATGGGTAAATTAAGAAAATATAATTTGATATTTTATTCTAGTTAATAATATAAATATAACAAAGATCCCTATTGTTGGATCGAGATGCACATGAGAGGGGGGAGTGAATCACATGGTTTTAAAAAAAATTATCTTTTGAAATCAAAAGTACGTAGCAGATTTAAACACAAAAATAAGAAAGCACAAGAACATAAGCGGTTTTACTTGGTTCCGAACCTTCGGCGACTCCTGCTCTAAGACCCAGGTTCCATGGACCTATCGACGGGTAATCCACTAAAGATCTCTTCCAGAACAACCGAAAGATGGGATCGACTACAATAAAAAAGAATAGGAAAAGTGTAACAAGCTACACTTTTCTTTAAGCAGAAATTAAGTACAAAAAAATAACTTTCGTTAGCCAATACCTTAAAAGATGATCGGATTAGGCTTAGTGTGGGAGGGCTTCTCCGTAGTAGTCGAGCACAGTAGTGTTGTAGTAAACCAGCAGCATGAAGCTGGAGAGTTGAAACGACAAATGGATGCGTAGAAACTTATAAATAAGGTGTATATGAGTTACTCCAAAGCCTTGGGCGAGCACCTCTTTTAAAGAGGGTTGAAGGCGCCTTTCATAGGCAATGTTTATCTCACAAAACCAGTGCCTTATCGTCGCTAAGTTATTCGACTGAAGGTGTCTTCCAAGCTCTCAAAGGCGCCCTACTCAAGATGTCTTCCATTGCATGGAAGGGGCATCGAGTACTATTCACCCAAGATAATTTATGCTTCTTACGTCCTACAAAAAGTGTTAATCCAACAAAATAAATAATAACCTACAAGACATAATTAGTACAATAAAAATAAGCAATTTGGTAATTAGATCCTGTCTCCCTGAGATCAGGATCTAGTCAGAGTCTCAATTTAGGTTTCCGAAATAAACCTAAATTGGTTTGACGTCTATTGTCCCCTCAACCAGGATGCGCCCTCGCTAAGTCACTCACTTCTAATGGCTTACCTCCACTTACCAAGTGTCAAGTTACCTCCTTGATGTTCAATCTAACCCACCAAATTTTCTTGCCGAAATCACACATCCGAACTTCACCAATCGAGAATCGAACATCCCGACCTCCTGCAGGAATCGCACATTCAGGCTTCAACCCATCAGGAATCGAACATCTCGACCTCCTACCAAAATTCTACATTTGGACTTCGCCAATCAAGAATCACTCATCCCTACTGGACTTCCTGCCTGGTATCTGGTCCTCTTGACCCATCATGTTAGTCAAGCACACTTGGTAACAAAGTTTGATCAACAACACATCTAACTTTAATTTACTTGTCATTCATCAAAACTCAGATTTGATCATTGGTGTCAATTGCACCAACAATCTCCCCCTTTTTAATACAATGACAACCTGGGTTAAAGTTAGAAAAAAAAATATGCAAAAAGTAAATAGCAATAACATGATTCAAGAGAAAAAATAAGTAATTTCTATTTTATTCTATTTAGGGTTTTAGTTTTTCTTACTTAACTCTTATCCTCTCCCTTTAGCATTCATTAAAAAAATATGCAAATAAGTGTACCAAAATTTGAAAATGTAAATACATGAGTAAGCATATCAAGTAATAAAATTTTCAATGGTAAAAAACTTGCAAGTCTATAGTCTATTTCAGGGAGGAGTTCATGTTTAAGAAAAAATTTTAAAGTAATTTGAAAGGAATTGTCAAAATTTACTAATGGTTTTCAAAATTTTAAAAATTGAATTTTTTTCAAAAACAAAACATTTTGAAAGCTAAATGTTGCAAGAATTTTGTAATCTAATTTCTCAAGACAAATTGTTAAACAGGTTTCAAAAATACTTTTGAAGGTGATGCTACAAAGTAATTTTAAAGCGTAATTTTTCAAAGTACTTTTGAAAAGAGTTTTTCAATTTATTTTTCTAAAATATTTTCAATGTAATTTTCAAACAAAATAACTTTTCAAAATATTTTTAAAATTTCTTTCAAAGTACTTGTCAAAAACAATTTTCAAAAAATATAAAAAAATATTTCAAAATGTTTTTACAATACACACCACAACAAAAAAAGGCATACGACAACGGATATTATCCATTGTCGTAGGGTCAAAAAATCTTTGTAACTGACAGCATTGTAAAATGCATTGCCCTATGACAACGATTTTGAATCCGTTGTCTTTGTAGACATTCGACAATGGTTTTTATCCGTTGTTTATATGCTTAAAAATTATTTACCCTATATGACAACGTTTTAAAACCGTTGTGATAGATAATTTCGACAACAGATATAAACCGTTTTGGTAGACTCTTTTAACCATTGTGGTAGATAATATTTACAACATATTTAAACCGTTGTGGTTTTGAATTTTACAACAATTATAAACCATTGTGGTATATAATTTTAATATGTTTTACAACGGATAAAATCATTGTCTTTTATCACTTTTCACGAAAAAAAATCCATTGTGGTTACGTACTTTTTACAACGTTTCTAACCGTTGTCTTTAATGTTCATGTTGTAACATGATAATTACAAATAACCAATCTGTATTTAATATAAACAAACCACCAATACAAAACTAAATATTTACTACATTCAATCCATGAAAATGTTATCTTCAAATTTCAAAAATTAACTGCACACATCAAAATGAGAAAATAATAGCTGTGCAATCGAAATCCAAAATATGCCAACTAAAATATACAAAAAGAGTTGTACTCATCAAACTTAGTAGTATCAAACCATAAATCACATGTTTTCTATTACGATGTTCGCCATATAGCTTCTTCGCATTAGCAAGGCAATCTAGAAACTAAACAAAGCTCACTCCTTGTATCAAAAATCCCAATCCTCATGAATTGCCCCTGAGTTACATACCTACAAGAGAAAAGTTAATTAATCCATACTTAAAACTCAAATCATTTATTTAATGCAAATAAAGTCAGAAGGAGATGAAAAATTAAACAAAAATTATCAAAGAAAAATATAAAATATAAGAGAAAAGAGAATTGTAGTAACTGCATGAACTGTAACCAAAGAATATTACCGCACATCATTCTAAGGCATAATGTCTCAATCTGGAAGCCAGTCAAATAATTTGTATTATCAATCAAATCTAAAGTCATTATCATTAACACAACTGGAAAGTTGTAGTTAGAACCATCACTATGATAACAATTATTTTACCTTAATTGGGTCAGATTTGCGACAAATACTAAAACTCACCTCTAGATCCAAGGAAATCCTCCACAAAAGACCATTATCAATATCACATATAAGGTCAAGAACCAGGAAAATCCAATTGTCTCCATGTATCATTGCACTATATGCACTAGTGAGACTATCCTCAACTTGCACTCCTTGTCTACTAGAAAATAAATGGTGTCTCAACAGAAGTGGAAGTGGAGCAGATATTGGTGATAGAGAATCAAGAAATATATCATACATTATGACAACTGTTGCATCAACTTGATGAACCAAAAGTACATTGTTAATCACACTAACTGCAACTTTGCTTGAATAAATAGGTAAAGCCCCCTGAAAAAAATATAAAAGGTATGTCCTTAAAGACGTTTAAAGCTAAACGCAATCTCAATGAGTGTTTCTTGTGTTGCACTGTGTGTGGTCCTTATACCAAGTTAACTTTATAGTATTAACATATTAGTAAAATTGTAAATTAGCTAGTTATAAAAGCATCAAAGATCATAGTTGGCTGGAGTTTACAATTTGGTGCATAGGAGAATACCAAAGTACCTTTGTTATTGTCAAAGAATCCTGCAGTGATACTCTGATTAGCAACACTGAGTTTGTGTGATACGGCAGCCCTTACTTGTTCTTCAACAGTATATACCTACACACATCAAGACAAGAACAAGAACAAAAATTATACATTGTAACGACCCGGCCCTTTGACTTCTTGGGCGATCCTTACGACGGTCCACTAGCGGCTCCTTATGTCGTCGGCTCATTTGGCGACCTCTAATGTCGTCGACCGACGTACCTTGGTCATGCCGTTACTCACTAGGACTTTCCACCCCTGGCAATGGATTTTTGCCTTCCCCAAGATTCGAACTCTAGACCTCCAAGCTAAGTAGTAGAGTTTATGAATCCTGGTAGCCAAATGAGTGTCGCTCACTTGGCTACCAGGATTCATAAACTCTAGTACTTAAGCCTGGAGGTCTAGAGTTTGAATCTTGTGGAAGGTAAAAATTCATTGCCAGGGGTGGAAAGTCCTAGTGAGTAACGACACAGCCAAAGGTCGTCGATCGACGACATTAGAGGTCGCCAAATGGGTCGACGACATAAGGGCCGCCAGTTTGGCCGCCACAAGGGCCGCCCAAGAGTCCAAAGGGTCGGGTTGTTACAATAAAAGGCGTCCTTTTATTGTAACGACTCGACCCATTTGGCGACTCATTTGGTGACCCTCGGGTCGTCGACCGTCGCCCTTGTCATTACTCACTAGGTCTTCCCACCCCTGGCCAGTGGATTTTTGTCTTCCCCAGGATTTGAACTCTAGACCTCTAGGCTAAGCCGCTCACTTGGCTACCAGGATTCATAAATTCTAGTACTTAAGCCTGGAGGTCTAGAGTTCAAATCCGCCGCTCACTTGGCTACCAAGATTCATAAACTCTAATACTTAAGCCTGGAGGTCTAGAGTTCGAATCATGAGGAAAGCAAAAATCCACTGCCAGGGGTGGAAAGTCCTAGTGAGTAACGGCACGGCCAAAGGATCGTCGGTCGACGACATTAGAGGTCGCCAAATGGGTCGACGACATCAGGGCTGCCAGTTGGGCCGCCACAAGGACCGCCAAGAGGCCAAAGGGACGGGTCGTTATAATAAAAAGGAGCCTTTTTATTGTAACGACCCGACCCATTTGGCGGCCCATTTGGTGACCCTCGGGTCATCGACCGTCGACCGTGTCGTTACTCACTAGGTCTTCCCACCCCTGGCCAGTGGATTTTTGCCTTCCCCAGGATTCGAACTCTAAACCTCCAGGCTAAGTACTAGAGTTTATGAATCCTGGTAGCCAAGTGAGCGGCGCTCACTTGACTACCAGGATTCATAAACTCTAGTACTTAGCCTGGAGGTCTAGAGTTCGAATCTTAGGGAAGACAAAAATCCACTACCAAGGGTGGAAAGTCCTAGTGAGTAACGGCACGACCAAGGGTCGTCGGTCGACGACATTAGAGGTCGCCAAATGGGCCGACGACATAAGGGGCCACCAGTGGGCCACCGCAAGGGTCGCCCAAGAGGACAAAGGGCAGGGTTGTTACAATAAAAAGGCACCTTTTATTGTAACGACCCGGCCCTTCGGCCAATTTGACGGCCCTTGCAGCGGACCACTGGTGGTCCTTATGTCGTCGGTTCATTTGGCGACTTCTAATGTCGTCGACCGACGACCCTTTAGTCGTGTTGTTACTCACTAAGACTTTCCACCCCTAGCAGTGGATTTTTGCCTTAAGTACTAGAGTTTATGAATCCTGGTAGCCAAGTGAGCGGCTCTCACTTGGCTACCAGAATTCATAAACTCTAGTACTTAAGCCTGAAGGTCTAGAGTTCGAATCCTGGGGAAGGCAAAAATCCACTGCTATGGGTGGAAAGTCTTAGTGAGTAACGGCACGGCCAAAGGGTCATCGGTCGATGACATAAGGGCCACCAGTGAACCATCACAAGGGTCGTCAAATTGATCGAAGGGCCGGGTCGTTACATACATAAACTGGAAAAGACAATTGTTACAAAAATAAGTTCAAAGAAAACATTTTGGGATATCCATTGACAGAAAAATCAAGGGAAAAAAAGATAATTGTAAAAAAAATTGTTTATAAAGTGGCAAGTATGATATCAGCATCCTTTATGTAAGCTTTACTAATGAATATACAACATACTGTCTCCAACCATAGAACAAGTACAACCCTCTTTTGTCCAATTCGGTGGGCCCTTGCTTGAGCTTGCAAATCAACCTACATCCTCAGGGAAAATGTTAGATGACAATCTTAAACTAACAATAATTATAAATATAGGATCCCAAGAAGTGAATATTGCTTGTGGATTCCAGTCAGTGTCAAATAGGATGACAGTATCTAACCTACATCCTCAGGGAAAATGTTAGATGACAATCTTAAACTAACAATAATTATAAATATAGGATCCCAAGAAGTGAATATTGCCTGTGGATTCCAGTCAGTGTCAAATAGGATGACAGTATCTACAGCTTGAAGATTTACACCAACCCCTCCAGCTCGAATGCTAATAAAAGCATCAGTGACACAGTAATATCAGACAACGAATCACAAAGAATATACTGAAGATAGAAAATACTTAGTTTTCCATTTGATGTGAAAAAATAAAAAACCTTAGGAGAAATATGAATGCTTGTGAGTCAGAACGGTTGAATTCATCAACTAAAGCTCCACGGTCAAGGCTAGAGGCGTGTCCGTCCAAACGAAGGTACCTATATCGTTTCCAACAGAGATAATCCTCCAGGACATCCAGCAACCTCGTCATTGTTGAGAAAAAAGAACCTGACACCATTCAGTGAGGAAACGTCTAATATAACAAGCATTGATTTTGGATAAAATAAAAAAAAAATCTCCAACTAAAAAATGAAACGTAACAAAATTAGGCTAAACATCACAAAACTTTCTTCCCATGCAAGTATAGTGTAGAAAAAAAGATGTAATAATTATTGTTCATGATATACATATATATATATATATATATATAGGAACACAAAAATACATACAACCCATAGAAGATAATGAAAGTGATTGAACATAAGAGATGTCAGGCTATGTCAAGACAATATTTACAAACACCAACATTAGAATATGGATCTCTAGGATTTTAAAATATAAATTTTGAACAATAAAATGACCATAAAGATATAGCTAAATACATTGACCAGAAGAAGAAAAAAAAGATGTTGATAAAAAAACTATAAAGTTGACATACTCGATGACCAGTTGCTTTGAGCTTGGGAAGCAATCTGTCCAACATCTCAAGTTTTCCACAAAGTCTAATAATAGGTGGCAGAAAACTGTCAACCTGCATCAACTGAAAGAGGAGAAATGATAAAGTTGACACCTTAACACTTCCTAATGAACCAAGATTCTCCTCAACTCTTTTCATTAAGAGTTTCGGATAAGTAGAAGCCTCACATCTTACAAGTCTTTCAATTTTCTCAGGCAATTCATTCTCAACCTACCAACTAGAAAATCAACGACAAATTTGTTGGTATTTGAAAATAAAAGATACATAGCTTACAAGTAAAGCTTGCATGCAACAAGACAAAAACTCCAATTTCAACATACATTTGAATATACATTATACAAGCAAACACATACACGATTTTTAAAAATCGAAATATAAAATTATAGACAAGTAAAAAAGAGATGACACAAGAATGTTTACCATACTCTTTTTGTTACATAAAAGAAAATTAACCAAAAAGAATTTCCAACCTGACTTAAGCAACACATAAACAAAAATATAAACATTTTTGAACTATAAGTATAACAAACTTTTAGCCTTAACAGACTGCATTTGTGACAATGAAGAGCAAAAAATTGTAAATAGGAAAACCTTGTTATCTTATTATATTTGTAGCCAGGAAAATCTTTCTGTCCTATTGTGCTAATATAGCTGCGGCATAGATTGCTAATAATATAATTCAACCTGACAAGGCGAAGAACATAGGATCGATCAAAATTCCACAAAAGAGAAGCTAACAAAAAAGTAAACTTTATTTCTTATATGCAATTGTCTAAATAATAAGTTGAAATACTTACTAAGGGGTTGGATAATGAAAATTTTCTTCTCTCATTGGCAAGATGATATTAAAGATTACGTCCGAAGCCCTTCCATTTTTAGCATAGCCGTCTATCAAACTCGTCCAAGAAACCACATTTCTCATAGGCATTTCATTGAACAGCTTCCGGGCCTCATCCACGAACCTAGATTTCACAAGTCCCCCGATTATCGCCATCCAAGATACAACATCTTTCATGTTGATCAATCTAAACACTGTCACGGCATCGTCAATGTAGTCAAGTTGTACATACATATACACCAAAGAATTCGCTACAAACATGTCGCAGTCAGGAAAATGCTTGATGAATAGAGCATGCACCATTTTCCCTTCCAAGGTCGAGCCTACAAGGCCGCAGGACTTAAACATAAACTGAAATGTGTAGGCGTCGGGTGTCGTGCTCTTCTGTCGCATTTTATGGAACAAATTGAGGGACTCTCGGGGGAAATGACGAGAAGAACAGGTTCGGATGATGGTGTTCCACTGAAAGGTGGAAGGATTCGGGAGAAGAAGCTGAGAGCATAGGAGTGCGGAGTGGAGGAGACTTCTGTGAGGCATTTCAGCAAACAAGTGGTGGACGGGGAGTGGGAGAGCGATTCGTCGACAAGTAGCTGGGCGTGGAGCTACGCAACGTGCTTCTACCATGAAAGAACAAGAATCTACTCCAGATAAGAACAAGATTTCATAAACCAGAACAAATCTGTTGTAGTCCCTCTAGAATCACCAGCAACAGACACATTGCTACAACCTTCTTGAAGAACTGCCCTTTCCTGATCAAGCGTAATTAAGAATTATTAGGATCAAAAATATCCAATGACATTCTCGATCACGTTCTACTAATTTCAGAGAGAGTGTAATCGCTCACCGACTTGCTATTGAGAGGGGATCATCCGTTAGCAATAGCCTTTGTGTTCTTTACGCCACGAGGGGAAGGGAAATGCTGTGGTGTCAGAGGATTTGCTCTGACGTCCTTCGGAAATGTTGATTTCTCGATCACAATCTTCAGTTTGCTGCAGAATTTTTTATGATGATGAGGAGAAAATGATGAAGAAAAGAAAATTAGAGTTTCAGTGGGATCAGAAGCTTGCTATCTTGTTGAGGGCTTTTAGCTACATTGTTGATCTCCTTCTCAGCCTCTTCTACGACGGGAGTCTTACTTTCGCCCGTCATTCTCTTGAGCTCGTGGTAGAACTCGGAGAACTGGCTCAATAGGTCCTTCCCGCAAAATAAATTCCTGGTTGACATCGTGCTCTTCAGACGAGGCGGTTACTTCTCTGGCTTCGGTTCCTCCCTCTCCTCTTCTACCTTTTTCCCGGTGCTCGACTTGATCATCTCTTTCGCGGCGTTCCGCGTCTTTGTTTGGCAGGGCAAACGAGAGGGCATTGATTAGTTTGGGTCTTGGTTCTCACGATCCTCTTTAAAAGCTTCAAGGCCTTTGGCTTGAGTGGAGACATCGGGAGGAGCGGAGCAGCGATGAGACCTCCTCTTCTCTTCAGCTTGTTCTCGTCTCTAAATCGCCGCAATCAAGAGGGAAAATTACACCATCGTGGAGAGGAGAGCACACCATCGTGGAGGAAGATCCAACAGAGGCGGCACCCCTTCTTGTCGCACGGTTGACAGGATGACGTGAAGAGATTGTATGAGGAGAGGAAAAGAAAAATGGCTTAGGATTCGGGAACGCGAAGGGCAAAACAAGGCACCGAAAAGATTTGCGGAGAGGGGAGAAAGCAAAACTGCGAGAGGGAAAATAACGAAACGAATACAGTCAAAGACAATGGTTTTATGAAAACTGTTGTCGTAGCCCCTAAAAAAGCGCTTAAAGACAATGGTTTTAGATAACCGTTGTAAAATGCGTTGTTGATTTTAAAAAAAAAGTTGCTCAATGACAACGGTTTTGACAAAACTATTATCTTTTGTATTTTATGGGAGCTCAAAGACAACGATTTTATCTAAAACCATTGTCTTTTACCAAATTTACAACAGTTTCATCTAAAACCATTGTTGTTGTAGTGACATTTTTAAGGAAACCATCAAATAAGTTTTTTAAATGTTTTTCAAAGTAATTTTCTTTTTAGTTTTCAAAACAGACTTTTGAAAAAGTATAAGAATATTTTTCAACGCAAGTTTTAAAAGTAAGTTTCAAAAAATTTTCATAAAGATTATGTAAAGGAGTTTTTTGTAGGTCCCCGGGCAGCCGGCAAGAGAGGGGTGAATTACCTAAAATTAAAAAAATAACTTTCACGAACTTTAGACTAAGTTAGCCAAACACTTATTTATGAACAGAAAGTAAATGCATAAAATAAAGATAGAGGCAGGAAATATTTACTTGGTTTGCAATTAAAGATTGTTAATCCAAGACAAATGAAGCTCACTAAAATCTCCTTCTTTCAAAGGTAGAATAGCCTCTTACAACATTGAAAAAGTAGAAAAGTAAAGAACAGAACTAGAAGTTTAAGCACAGAATTCGTTTACAAGTGTTGTGTTTAACTACTGAGACCAAGGTTCTATTTATAGCCTGCTGGTCAAATCTGACCATTTGCTTATGTGGAAGCTCCGAGTGCCTGGAATGGGTCTGGGTGTCTTGGCGTGGATAAAACTTTATCCACAATGCAACAGTTCGGAAAGGATAATTTTGTCCTGGTCCTGGCGCCTCGACCAGGTTCAGGCGCTCGGACGCCTACACTCACACAGGCTCCCAGGGAGGCGCCCTAGGCTGCCCAGGGTGATCCAGGCACCAGGACCAGTCCAGGTGCCCGGACAGTCAACAGCCTATTGACTGTCCGTTTCTCCTCTATTCCGGCTCTGTTTAGTTAAGTTATTTCGATCATCTGGAATAGGGTTCACCCGAACCTATTTTCTAGCCTTCTCATCGAGCAAGCTTCCACTCCAGCTTCTCATCCCTTAGAAACGCTGCGCATTTCCTTATCATCCACCAGCATACTCTTTCGGAGCATCTTGTCCTTCGAACGCACCGAGCTCGTTGACTCTCTCCCGTGTCATCCTTCTCACTAGCTGTGTCTTTCGCTGGCCTTCTTGTGCTCCTAAGTTTCTACACACTTAGACATAAGGTATCAAATATTTATAGGACCTAACTTGACTTGGTTGATCACATCAAAACCACAACGGAGTACTTACATTTTTAAAGTTTGATTTTCAGTGCAACTTTTAAAAGTTAATTTTTTAAATCAAATTTCAAAACACTTTTTAAAAGTAATTTTCAAAATATTGTGAAATGAGGTTTCATAAAACTTAATTTTTGAAAGGATTTTCATGAAGTAATTTCCAAAGAATTTTTATTTTTTGAAGATTTTTCAAAGTAATTTTTGAAACAATTTTCAAAGTTATAAAATGACTTTCAAAATATTTTTCAAAAATATTAAACAAAATAGTTTTGAAAATATTTTTAAAATATTTTTCAAGAGTTTGAAAAAGTTTTTCTAAGTTTTTTTTAATCCTTTCTCCCCTTAAGTTGGCACTCCCCTTGACCTGACACCTATGGTTATTAAGGAGCTCTGATTTTGTGTTGTAATACTAATTTTCAGAAAATATGTAACTTTGAAAAACTATATAAATTAAGTTTGATTAATTTGAGATTGTTTAAATTAATCGTTAATTAATTATTCTTGAAAGATTAATCTAGGATTAAGTTAATTAATTTTTAGACTAATTAATCAATTGGTTACTAATGTTTTATTAAGTTAAAGATAAGTTAAGTTTGAATTAAGTGTATTTAATATGTTTATGTTTGGATTGATAATTTAGTTGAATCTAGGATTGGTAATTTGATTGATTTGAATTAAGTTAGTTTAAAGTTTTAATTAGGTTAAATTAAATTAAGGTATTAATTAAATTGAGTTTTCAATTGAGGTTATTCTAAATTATCAATTAAGGTTAGATAAATATTTTGAGTTTAATTAAATTTATTTTAATTATTTACTTATTAATTATTTAATTCAATTTTAAGTTTAAGTTAAAAAGTAAAGTGAAAGAAAAACAACATACATTAAACCCCCTACTTGATTAGTGGTTGCACCAATTCAGAGCTAATAGGGCTCTGATACCACTTGTTGGGTCGAGACGCACGTGAGAAGAGGGGGGAGTGAATCATGTGGTTTAAAAAAACTTATCTTTTGAAATCAAAAGTACGTAGCAAAATTAAACACAAAAGTAAGAAAGCATAAGAACGCAAACGGTTTTACTTGGTCCGGAGCCTTCGGTAACTTCTACTCCAAGACCCAGCTCCCGCGGATCTATCAACGGGTATTCCACTAAAGACCTCTTCTAGGACCGCTGGAAGAGGGGATCGAGTATAATAAAAAGAATATGAAAAGTGTAACAAGCTACACTTTCCTTTAAGCAGAAATTAAGTACAAAAAATTAACTTTCGTTACCCAACACTTTCGAAGATGATCAAATCAGGCTCAGTGTTGGATGGCTTCTCCGTAGTAGTTGGGCACAATAGTATCATAGCAAAGCAACAGCACGAAGCTAGAGCAACCCAAACATTAAACAAATGCGTAGAAGCTTGTAAATGAGGTGTATATGAGTTTCTCTAAAGCCTTGGGCAGATACCTCTTTTAAAGAGGGTTGAAGGCGTCTTCTATAGCACTGAAAGTGCCTTCCATAGAAAAAGTTTATCTCACAAAACCATTTCCTTATTGTCGTCGAAGTCTTCTGAGTTATCTGACTAAAGGCGCCTTCCAAGCTCTCGAAAGCGCCTTCTATAGCCTTGCTCAAGGCGAATTCTGTTGCATGGAAGGCGCCTTGAGTATTGTTCATTCGAGATAATTTGTGCTCCTTTCGTCCTACAAAACATGTTAGTCCAACAAAATAAATAATAACCTTCAAGACAGAATTAACACAATTAAAATAAGCAGTTTAGTAATTAGATCCTGTCTCTCCGAGACCAACATCTAGTCAAGGTCTCAATTTAGATTTTTGAAATGAACCTAAATTGTACTGATGCCTATTGTCCCCTCAACTGGGATGTGCCCTCACTGAGTCACTTTCCTCCAGTAACTTACCTTTACTTACCAAGTGTCAAGTTATCTCCTTGACGTTCAATATAATCCACCAGTTCTTCCTGCCATAATCATACATTGGGACTTCGTCAATCGGGAATCGAGCATCCCGACCTCCTACAAGAATCGCACATCCAAATATCAACCCATCGGGAATCAAACATCTCGACTGTTAGGATCGTTGGTCAGCTAGAAGGGGTTGAATAGCCCTGCAATAATTCAAAACAAACAAACCCTTCTCGAACTTAAAAGAACACTTGCATAAATAATTAAATGAACAGGAAAAAGAACGAGGCTCAGAGTTTTTACTTGGTTACAACCGAAGAGGTTGTTAATCCAAGGAAATAAATCGCACTACTTTCTCCTTCAGGCGAAGAAGCCTCTTTACAGCAATTTACGCACAAAAATTAAGAAGAAACAAAGAGGAAAGCGTGTACAAGTGTTGCTCAATAATTCTTGTTCTATCCTAGCTTCTAGACCAAGGTTGTATTTATAACCTTGGTCGGGGTACCTGGAAGCATTTCAGACACCTGGAGTGGGATAGAATTCTATCCCTGATGCAACAGTCAACATCCACATCGAAGTGGATAAAAAGAGGTTTCGGGCGCCCGGACCCGTTCTGGGCGCCCGGAATGGGTCCGAACGCCCGGACCCGTTCCGGGCGCCCAGAATGGGTCCGGACGCCCTGACCCTAAAAGTCAACAAGGTTGACTTTTTTCAGTCCGGGCCTTCTGCTCCGATGCTGCTCACCTCAGTCCGGGTCTTTCACTCCGGCTCCGCTTTCTTGGGTGATTTCGGCCATCCAGAATAGGGCTCACCCGAACCCAACTTCCGGCCTTCTCGAGCAACCTTCCGCTCCGGCTTCTCATACATCGAAATCGTCACATGCTTCCTTCTCGTCTGCCAGCGTATTCTTCTGCAACTTCATCCCTCGGACGCACTGAGCTCGTCGGCTCTCTCCTGTGTCGACCTTCTCGCTAACTGAGTCTTTTGCTCCCTGAGCAATCTTCCGCTTCAGCTTCTCGTCTCTCGAAAACATCGCACGTTCTCTTCTCGTCCTCTGGTGTACTCTTCCGCAACACCTCATCCCTCAGACGCACCGAGCCCGTCAGCTCTCTCCCATGTCGTCCTTCTCGCTAGTTGCGTCTTTTGCTCGACTTCCTGTGCTCCTAAGTTCCTACACAATTAGACACAAGGTTAAACACAACATGACCTAACTTAACTTGTTTGATCACATCAGAACTACCTTGGGGTACCAACAATGACCTCCTTCCAGAATCCCACATCTTGACTTCTTCAATCAGGAATCGTATATCCCGACTAGACTTCTTGCCTGGTGTCTGGTCTTCATGACCCGTCATGTTAGCCAACCCTGCACACTCGGTAACAAGGTTAGATCAACAATACATCTAACTTTAACCCATTTATCATTCATTAAAACTCAAGTTTAATCATTCATGCCAATTGAACCAACACATATGGGGTAAAATTTGTCATGTTTATATAATTCATTATAATTTATGTCTGTTATGTGATCCTAATCCACTTAATGTATAATTTTATATAATTAAGGGTGTTGTTGTTAGACCTAATTATTTAAAATTATATAGTTCATCTGACAATATTTTTTTGGCTTTTCTTAATATTTATATAGTAATTAATTAGTAACATAATCAATACCTTCCAAGAGTGCTTCCAAGAAAGATTAATAGGGCAATACCTCTTTAAAACTAGGGATGGTAATGGGCAGGTTTAGGCCGGGTTTGACCAATCCCAGAACTTGTCCTATTATAAAAAAATAGGTCCGAACCCAAACCCGCTCCGCTTACTTTTTCAACCCACCCCGACCCTGCTCAAAACCCAGGAGGTTCGGGCAGGTTGAACCAACCAAACTGCTAAGCTTTATATATAGATATATATAAGATAAATAATAATAATAATAATAATAATAATATACAGGGTGGGTTCATTGAAACTCGTAACCCGCCTTGAACCCACTTCTAAACCCAGTCAACGGGTTTAGACCCAACTCGTAACTCATTTGATCGAGTTTAAATCCACCCCGAACAGGACAGGTGAGACCGGATTTAAACATGACCTATTGTCATCCCTATTTAAAACCAATCTCCTTAGATAGAGCAATATTACTAGACAAACTAATGGCCCAAACATTAGGTCATGGTAGGAGCATTAACAAAATTAGTCTATGAATAACTCCCTCGGATGATGTATTCTTATGTCACCTTATAATTATTATTAAACTTTATTATTTAAATAATGAATCTTCATACGCCAAAATCTTCAACTTAATGTATATGTAAAATTTACTAGCTTAACTTCCAATCAAATGTATAAGAAAAAATTTAGCATATTTGACAGATCACATATAAATTTATTCTAATAAAACAAATATTCATAATATATATATATATATATATATATATATCATACTTTTAGTAGGATAATTTTTTCCCCAAATTCTAAATTAATTTTTTTTTTAATTTCAAATATTTTAAGATTAAAAATTATATCTAGTAAAAGTGACTCTAATGCCAACTATTATGTATTTAAATCATACTAAATAAATATGATAACTGAATATAAAAAAATAAATCATTGTTACTTTTAATAATTGACATTTGAAGAATTCTTAAACATCACTTTTATTCCTTAATACTTTAGAACCTTGTAAACACTCCAAATTTCTTCTAAGATGGTGTTATTATTCTCGAAATGTGTGTGTTTAAAGGTTCTAAAGGTCACTATTTATAAGAGTTTATTACCATCATTCAGTTAATTCTTAATATTATCATACTATATAAAGAGATATGATATACATTCAATGTTTAATATTGTCATACAATATTGTCATACTATATAAAAAGATATGATATACATATTAAAGTAATATTTTAATTAATTATATATATTTAATTAAATGTTACACCTCTTAATTAAATCAAAATATTATAGATAAATAAAATCTCGACAAATATACATACTTAATAAGGAACAAATTATAATCGACATCAAATATTTCCAACACCTTGTTACTTACAAAATCCGTCCCATTTCATTGCCCCGGGGCAATAAAAATGCTGCTGGCTTTAAGGAGGGTGATGCTACTTAATTATTTATTTCTCAAAAGCATTTAATTGTTATTTTATTAAAATAATAGGATATATGCTAATCGTACATTTACTCAGTAAGTAAATTAGGCGAAAATAAAATTCAAAATCTATATATTTTTTTTTAAAAAAAATCACACCGTTTATAGATAACATTTTGATTTTTGAGGCAAATGCTCTTTTTAAAATGAAAATAAATGACTAATAAAAAGAAAACTACCGAGAGTTTTGAGATGTTGAATTCCTCAACTTGGATCTAGACTTTTAGACTTCTTTAAGAACTTTAAGAGTTTTAGAGTATTTTTTCTATGAGCTTTTATGGCACTAAAAACTCTTGAACAACTTGCATATATATATTCTACTGACCAAATACGTTTTGGGTTAGTCGATCAAACAAACAAACTTGTTTGATTGATTAAAATAGAGTTCAACAAAGTTCAAGGGTAGAATGAAATTCTAACTTAATTCTTATGACCCTTTAATATTTGATGGTCAATCCCAAACCTCATGACAAGCTTGCAAACTTCCTTCAAATATCTATAATCCTCTAAATCCAAAACCCTAAATCTGCCATCAATCATTCGTGCCTTTTAACATTATTGATGAGTGATGAGCTTGACTGACTCAGTCTTCCAGCAACCTCATTTTATATTTTATTTTTAATAATTTATTGATTTGTATATGTTATCCATATCACGTCCCATTTCCATGCAATAAACGTGGTCCTGCCTGCCATTAAATAAAAATTTAGGTAAGGAAGGCATCCACAACCATTTCAACAATATGTATCGAACAAAATTAATATTTATTTTTTTATTAAAAATAATAAAAAAGTAAAAGGATGATCAAGATCTCGTTTAATTTTGACTGGGCATTTTGACGAATGACGAACAAATAATCGAATTTAATATTTAGTTTTAACACAAATAGTTTTTATTTATTTACGACACGATGGTCGACTATGCAATAGCAACATCAGCAAACAGAAAACAGCAAACAGCAAACAGCAATATCAAATGGAAACACTGTTCGGGATGCCCTTCCCGGTGATCCCCACTCCGCTGGTGGGGTACAGCAGCGTGTAGGGGACCTTGACCGGGCCGTTCCGGTTCTTGAACCTCCCTTCGCCGTTTCTCTCCACGATCTCCGCCTCGATCCCCCTCAGCGCCGCCCCGAACCTCTTGAAAGCGTCCAGCGCCGTCCGATCTGCCGTCCACTCCGCCGTGTCCCGCTGTCCCAGGTACACCTCGTCGGCCGAATGCGTCGACAGGATCTCGATCAGCGACACGCCGAGGATGGTCTGCAGTTGGCTGGTGATCGTCTTCAGGAACACCTTGTCCGGATCCCTCTCCAGCTCTGCGAACTCCTCCGTGCCGCGCTCCGGCATGAACCGACGGCTGATGGTCGGCCGGTTGGGGAGGTAGCCGGCGTAGGGGTACTGTCCGAAGTTGACTGCTGCGTGGAGGGCAGAGGCCACCCAGATAATGGTGGTGCAGGTCTCCGTCAGCTCCGCGACGGTCTCCATCTTGGGCCACCACGGCTCGTGCTTCTTGTCGCCGTGCCCCTCTTCGCGCACCTCCTTCCACCACGCTTGCAGCTCGGCGTCGGCACGCACCGCCGCGTCGTTGGGGTAGTAGATGGCGCAGTAGTCTCTCACCCACGTCTCGATCGCCGACCATATCGCGAGGCCGTCCACGGCGTAAGGGTAATCCTTGATCAACAGTTCGATCTCGTCATTTGAATCCCTAACCGCGATTCCCCTGAATCAAGAAAATTTAACTTTTAATCTCTACAACAAAAAAGTGTCCAACAACTGAGGAGCAAATTTACCTCTTTATGAGATCGGCAGGAAGACCCTGCTCGACGAAATTCCAGCTCTGATAAACCACCGACGACATCTCCATCGCGTACTTCGCCGGGAAGACCGTCAGCTCGAGGATGCCGCCGGCGTTGATGAGTATCTGCCGGGCGAAGGCGTTTATGTTCATGGTGTCGCGGTAATGGGGCGCGAGCAACTTGTTAATGGGGTGGAGCACGCTCAGGTGGCGATTGGTGGCGATCACGAATGGCTCCATCGTCGCGTGTGTGTTCAACCTTGAAAACACGAAATAAAAAAACTGGAGATCAGCATCTACACATACGTTTGCTTCTGATTTGAGAGAGAATTAGCATAAGCACGCACCAGTGGCTGATGAGTTGATGGACGCCGGAGTCGTCGACAGTGACATAAGCTTTGGCGAGCTGCCAAATGGATGCTTCGACGCCGGAGTCCGCCGGTGTGTACACTTTGCTCACGGCGCCGTGTTGCTCTCCGTCGGGGTGCGGCAGGCTCAGCTCGATCGCCAACGGCTTCAGCGTGGAGTCGTCTCTCAGGAACAGCAGAGTTCTCGTGGCGTAGACCTTGTTGGCGGTGGAGTTGATCCTATTCAGATACGGCATCAACGAGTCATGGTGGTCCAAGATGAACAGCCGGTTGCGGTCCAGCGCTTCTTCAATCGTCAATCCTTCGAGGTTGTGCTCGATTTGAGCTGCCGTAATGGTGCTCCTGTGGTCGCCGTACTCTCTCTCGTCCAGCTTGCTCACAGGTGGGAACTCCTCGAGCCGTCTAATGCTCACCGGATTCACTCCGGCCAACATTTCCCGAGTAAACTCTTCGTCTGTTCTCCAAGCATACTTGTCCTCTGCACAGCACCAGATGATCATGGTCAAAAACCAAAAATCTTAGCGGTAGATTACATGATACTGACCTTGGATGACTTGTGGCAGGGGAAGCTTAAGCAACCTCTGGTTGCCTTCCGTGCGGAACAACTCTCTGATCATCTCCAAGGGAATGCGTTCCCTTAGTTCGTCGATGAGCGTCTTGTTCACCACCGGCAGACCTCCCTCGTACAGCTTCAAAACGTCTTCAAAGGAGTCAAACTCGTTGGGCGTCTCGTCGCAGATGGCCTTGAGGACGGGGAGCACCGCTTGGCCCAAGGCTTTGATGGCGTAGGTGAGGAAGTCCGCCATTTTCAAGTGCCCGAACCGCTCGTCCCTGGGCACGTAGATGTCCAAGCTCATCGTCGCCGGCAGTCTACTCTCTGTCTCCGGATCTGTCTTGGAGGGCTTCCGGCCCGTCTTCCCACGGCGAGGGTAAGGGTAACGGGCGGAGCCGCCCAAGACCGGCCGAGCGAGAGATGTATTGCTGTCGGGATCGCCGAGGTCGTTGTAGTAAGCGTAGTCGTAAACTCGATCCCATTCTTGAAGTTGGCCGGTTACATCTTCGCCTCTCAAGTTCTTGAGCTCATCTTCTCTGTACGGTTTCAGTGGCAATGGCGTCTCCGCCGCAAAGTATGTCTGCAATAATAACAGTCGCCAAACTTCTTAAACGGCAAAAGACTTCTGATCAAATTAAATCTAAGTGATTAATGATTGCATGTGAAGACAAACGCACAATTAAACTGCTAATCAATTGATTAATGATTAATTTCTCACCTTATTAGCGAAGAAGATGCGCTTGTAGTTGTACTTGTCTCGAGGGTAAACCCACGAGTTGCAGACGAAGTCAATCCGGCGCTCGCCGGGGAACTCCTTCAGGGTTATGCTCTTCAGGTAGAACTGCGTAGAGTGCCGGTTGACGACGATGACCGCACCGGGGATGCCCTGCTTCCCCTCCCATTTGAACGTCACACGGAAGGTGGACTCGCCGGCGGCTATGGCCGGAAGTTTGCTCACGTAGTATTCCAAGTAGGCCTTCTCTCCGACGACTCCTCTGTTTCCGTTCTCTACTTGCAGACATCAAAGCCGACTCAGTCGCATGCTTTAATCATTACAGTCCCGTGACAAAATGGAAATGAACAGACTTACTTGGGTCGCCGACGGTGGCGCTCACAAGCTGGAAGGAGATGCTTTGGCCAAGGAGCTCCTGCACGTTGTCGATGAGCGTGGCGGTGAAGTCGTTGAAGTCAAGCACGTTCTTCCTCATCAGCACCACCGTGGCCTCGACGGCCACGGCGTCGCCTTTGAACGCGTGTTCAAGCACACTGTGCATCGTCTCGATCGATAACTGATCAGAAACAGCAGGGGATGGAAACAAACAAACAATGGATCATGAATGGAAACAGAGGCACACATTTATAGAGGGAGGTGGAAGACGAAGAACGTGTCAATGAGAACTTCTCTTCATAATTTGGAATTGAACAAACAAACTCTCCCTTCTTTAGTACGCGATGGTTGACTGACTCCCTCCTCAGTCAGTCACAGCTTCACCGCGTGCGTTTACATCGCCGCCATGAATGAAAAACCATTGGAAGGATTGATTAATCTACGCTGCTTATCCTTGAACAATACAAGGGTTAGGATTGGTAAACAACTGCGTATGGCAAGGACCCACCAAACGTGTACGCCATGCATAAGTTGAACATGACCAAGCTTTTGAAACTTCCATAAGGGTATCCTGTAAGGTCACCCATAATCGTTGGATCTCTCGGAAAACTCCTTAGTTATCGTATCTGTATTACATCAAAAGTAAAAAAATCTCACATATCTTTTCACTATCAAAAAAACTTTTCAACAACTCTTTTAAGGATCCCATACTTTTTAAATTAAACCTCCACACCATATATATATCTTTTCCTAAATAAAAAAACATCTCTAATATTATATTTAAATTAAAAAACTTATTTTAATTAAAAAAAAAAAAAGGTGAAAAGCGAGTTCCATATGCATGAAGAATATATATATATACAATCTTGACTTGTGAAGGCACATTTGTTGATCTAGTGTTTTTTAAGTATAAAACGAAGGAATAGAACAAATAAGTCAATGTTAATTGGAGTAAATTGATATATGAGGAGCTGATGAGATAGGCTTTGGGTGTAGAAAAAACAAGTTGTCTCCATTCATATAGGCTGGTCTAACTTGTGAAATTGGTATAGAATAACAAAATGATTGTTTAGATGAGCAAGAAAGAGTCTATTTATGACCGAGGAACCTTCCTCCTCCTCCTCCTATGCTAGTCGTTGCCTTGCATCGACCTCCTTTGAAATCTCATTATCAATCAAACTTCAAATTGGACGATTCCTCCTCTTAGACTAATCTCCAGCTATATTAGTCATTCGATGAGCTAAGTATGTAATTAAACATTTACTATGAATTAACTTGGCAAACAAGAGAGGGTGCAATGAATTTAAAATAAAAAGCAATCATGATTTATTCATTGTAATCTTAGATTAATCCAACAAAGAAATGTAACCAATTCAATCATAATTCGACAACCAAACAGCATAGCCTATCAATATTTCATCATAATCAAGTCAAAAGTACTGGTGCAATTTAGAATTTGGACTTCTTATAAACGTTTTGGAGTCAAATTTTTAATGGCATGCAATGCTTGCGCCACGTTTCCAGTAGCTCAACAAAAGTTTCTCGTGCTCATTTGTCTCAGAATTTAATATTTGTTTCATCTGTCTAATCAGCAAAATCTATCAAATTGATTATTGAGGTGTCTCCTGTGTTGGTGCGGGAAGCATCCGACGATCGAACTCGTATTTTGATAATGGTAAAGAATTTAAAGTTAAGATATTTTTTAGTCTAACAAGTCTACTTGAGGATCTCAGGAAAGTCCTAGCTGCAGTTAGGCAAAGGGAAAACCCTTGGGGGCGGTAACCCTAGGTCATAGGGGGTGATAACCCTATGCGGAAAGTCTTGGCAGGTCGATGGCTTCAGGCAAAAGTCCTAGGGGGTGGTAACCCTAGGTGAAAAGTCCTGGTGTCGCGAACCAGGTGAAAGATTGGACTAGCCGGGGAAGCGGATGTCCAGCAGAAAGTCCGGAAGCATCGAGTGCTGAGCAAAAGTCCAGTCAATCTGGAGGATCGACTGGCAACAGGTAAATCTCCTGAGTGGAGTAGGTGAGGACGCGTTCCCCGCAGAGGGAATAGTAGGCGTCGGGTCGACCTAGGGCTTCCGGTGGGAAATCCAAACTCGGACAGTCCGAAGACTGTCAATTATTATTTACTATGTTTTATCAGATTCTAACACTGTCTTGCAGGGTATTTTGCTCGGACTAACCTTTGTTTGCAGGTGAGGAGCCTGCTGGAAAAAGGCTGTCCGGGCGCCCGGGATGGATCCGGGCGCCCGGGACCAAACTTTATCCCTGCCGCGACTTCGCCACGTGGAGCATCCTGGTTGGTTGGCCACGTCACACTCAAGGCGCCCGGAAGGGATCCAGGCGCCCGGAACCGCATATAAAAGGAGGGTTGAGGTGCAGCTTCAAACACACAACGATTATCTAAGCAATCTCCTTGCGACAAGCTGCTAACGACTCAATCCAGAAGTGTTGCAACGACACCCCGATAACCCGGAGCTTCGGATCTAATCTTTTTGTTGTCGGTATAATCTTTTTACAGCTTTGAATTGTAATTAGTTTGTAATACTCTTAACGAACTTATAGTTGTTGCCCACCGAAAGCGATCAAGGATCGCGGGCCTTCGAGTAGGAGTCGTCACAGGCTCCGAACGAAGTAAATCCACTGTGTTCATCTGCTTGTATTTCTTTCATTTCCGCTGCGTTTTTACTCGAGTGTTTTACGATTTCGATAATCGAACGAAATAGCCACGAGCGCTATTCACCCCCCCTCTAGCGCTTCTCGATCCAACAATTGGTATCAGAGCGGGGTAGTCTTGAATCAGTGCAACGACTATTCGAGACAAGTTTTTCGTGGTTTTGTTCGGAATCGATTAGAATTTAGCCTCATAGCTATATTCTAATCTCTTTTTACGAATCAATTTTCTGCTCAAAGCTGGTCAATACCACTTTAGCCTGTTATTTTTTTTCCTTCCTCCCGCACTACTAATCCAAGACTTAGTCTTGGAATAGATCTTGTTGTTTCTGTTTTTTTTAGATCTAAATGGCCCAACAAGAAGGATTTAGCACCGTTCGTCCCCCATTATTTTCCAGAGAAGACTTCGGATATTGGAAGGTGCGAATGGAAATTTATCTAAAGATCCAGTTCGACACCTGGATGATCGTGAAAACAGGATTGCAACCACCAACTGGTACAGACGGTAAGCCTACATCCTGTGAAAACTGGGAGCCAGCATTTATCAAAAAGGTGGAAGCCGACGCCAAAGCCACCTGCACAATCCAGTGCGGCCTTACCAAAGAAGAGCTCAACAGAGTCGGTCCATTCTCCTCCGCAAAGGAACTATGGGAGAAACTGATCGAACTACACGAGGGCACCTCAGAAACCAAGGTGAGTAAACGTGATTTGTTACTAAATAAACTATATAATTTGAAAATGCAGGAAGGCGAGACGGCTGCCCGAATTCAAGATATCCTGAATTCTCTACATGGAATCGGACAGAAGGTAGAAAACAGAGATATAATAAGGTATGCCCTTAACTCATTCCCTAGGAGTACACTATGGGCATCAATGGTAGATGCCTATAAAGTCTCTAAGGATTTGTCCTCCTTGAAATTAGACGAATTATTTAGCGAATTCGAACTACATGAACAAACTAATGCACAGCCATCCGAGAAAGGAATTGCTTTGGTTGCAGGAACGAATCGAACACGGGAATCAAGAGGACGGCGAAAAATTGAATCAGAATCAGAAGATGAACCTGACTCAGAAGATTCAGAAGATGAACTGACCAGCGAACTTGTGAATCTTGTAAAGAAGCTCTACAAGAAGAAGAAGGGCTTCAACAAGAAAGATCTAAAGAAGGCAGTCCAATCCAGGGAGGCCCAACAAAACTCCAAGGTGAAGTTCAAAGTCACATGTTACGGGTGTAACCAGAAAGGGCGTATCAAGGCCAACTGTCCCAACCAAAAGGAGGCCAAAAAGCAAAGAAGAAAGAAGGCCCTAAAGGCAACCTGGGACGAATCTTCTTCGGAGGACGAAGACGACGAACTCGACCAAACGAGTTTACTCGCATTGATGGCCCGGGACCAGATCATCGAATCCGAAAGCGAGTCAGAAGCCGACTCCGAGCAAAGTCACGGATCCGCATCCGTTTCCGAAGGGCCAGACTCCGCTGTAAGTATTCCTAGGCTTAATAATTTAGTCAATTATTTACTTCGCAAATTAGCCAAGTCAAATTTGAAAATTAAGTCACTTTTAAAAGAAGTAACCATTCTTAAAGGAGTAACTAACTCAAAATCTTTAACTGAAGACTCAACTCAAGTACAATAACTTGAGAAAGAAAATTCAAATCTGAAAAATCAGTTAAATGATTTAAAAATTACTTTAGAAAAGTTCTCTCTGAGCTCCAAGAATTTGGATCTAATTCTTGGGACACAAAGAGTCGTCTACAATAAAACTGGGCTAGGATATAAAAATAAAAAGAAATATAAATCGTATTTATCCTTAATAAACAAACAAAGTAGTAAATCAGTCCAAGCATGGGTCCCCAAATCCAAATTGATAAATCAAAGTGGACTTGGCCAATACTGGGTTCCGAAAGATCAAATATACTTCCTCGACAGACCATATCGAGGCCGTGATCCAGGGAAAGCTAAAATGAAAACGATCAAAATTCAAAATTCGAAATTAAATTAAAAATCTAAGATCAAAATTCAAAATTCGAAATTAAAAATCAAAATTATAAATGAAAAATAGAAGGAGGGTCCAAACTAGCTGGCACCTCCAACTGAACTACCCGACAGGGTAACTGAACCTAATTTACCCGGAATGGGTAAGACAAGAATGGATTACCCGGCAGGGTATTTAATGTTAGATTAAAACGGGATAAGTTTAACTTGAACTACAGTACTGGTGAAGTTTTTGGATGATAGTACGTTAGGGAAACTTGGGCATCGCATGTCTAGGAAGATATGGCTTCGACCTGGTGCATTTGGCCAAGTGGAACTGACCGAAGCTACCCTTAAATGGATCCTAACTAGTTAGACCAAGTTTTAGTATTAAATTCAATGGGTAGGACTATTTGGAAAACCTCAAAGGCATGGTTACTTTAATGAGCTCCTTGTGACTCACCATAGCCCAGAAGTTTATCCAAAGAATGCTTACTTGTTGAATCCAAAGCTAAACATGAATCTAACACAAGACTAAACAAAACCCTTAAATTGAACCTCAATTCATCTCACAAAAATTATAGGATTCCCTGATTGAGAAATTAGATCGGGTGAGATGACTAAGTTTTTTCAAACTTAAACTTCAAAATTATTTTTAAAACTTAAATTTCAAAATTATTTTAAAATCTTAAATTTCAAAACTATTTAAAAACTTAAATTTCAAAACTATTTTAAAAACTTAAATTTCAAAACTATTTTAAAATCTTAAATTTCAAAACTATTTTAAAAACTTAAATTTCAAAACTATTTTAAAAACTTAAATTTCAAAATTATTTTAAAAACTTAAACTTCAAAATTATTTTAAAAACTGAAATTTCAAAACTATTTTAAAATCTTAAATTTCAAAACTATTTTAAAATCTTAAATTTCAAAACTATTTTAAAAAACTTAAATTTCAAAACTATTTTAAAAACTTAAATTTCAAAATTATTTTTTAAACTTAAATTTCAAAATTATTTTAAAAACTTAAACTTCAAAATTATTTTAAAAACTTAAATTTCAAAATTATTTTAAAATCTTAAATTTCAAAACTATTTTAAAATCTTAAATTTCAAAACTATTTTAAAAACTTAAATTTCAAAACTATTTTAAAAACTTAAATTTCAAAATTATTTTTTAAACTTAAATTTCAAAACTATTTTAAAAACATAAATTTCAAAACTATTTTAAAATCTTAAATTTCAAAACTATTTTAAAATCTTAAATTTCAAAACTATTTTAAAAACTTAAATTTCAAAACTATTTTAAAAACTTAAATTTCAAAATTATTTTAAAACTTAAATTTCAAAATTATTTTTTAAACTTAAATTTCAAAACTATTTTAAAATCTTAAATTTCAAAATTATTTTAAAAAACTTAAATTTCAAAACTATTTTAAAAACTTAAATTTCAAAATTATTTTTTAAACTTAAATTTCAAAATTATTTTAAAAACTTAAATTTCAAAATTATTTTTTAAACTTAAATTTCAAAACTATTTTAAAAACTTAAATTTCAAAATTATTTTTTAAACTTAAATTTCAAAATTATTTTAAAAACTTAAATTTCAAAACTATTTTAAAAACTTAAATTTCAAAATTATTTTAAAAACTTAAATTTCAAAACTATTTTAAAAACTTAAATTTCAAAATTATTTTAAAAACTTAAATTTCAAAATTATTTTTTAAACTTAAATTTCAAAATTATTTTAAAAACTTAAATTTCAAAACAATTTTAAAAACTTAAATTTCAAAATTATTTTTTTAACTTAAATTTCAAAATTATTTTTTAAACTTAAATTTCAAAATTATTTTTTAAACTTAAATTTCAAAATTATTTTAAAAACTTAAATTTCAAAATTATTTTAAAAACTTAAATTTCAAAATTATTTGAAAAAACTTAAATTTCAAAATTATTTTTTAAACTTAAATTTCAAAATTATTTTAAAAACTTAAATTTCAAAATTATTTTAAAAACTTAAATTTCAAAATTATTTTAAAAACTTAAATTTCAAAATTATTTTAAAAACTTAAATTTCAAAACTATTTTAAAAAACTTAAATTTCAAAATTATTTTAAAAACTTAAATTTCAAAATTATTTTAAACTTAAATTTCAAAATTATTTTAAAAACTTAAATTTCAAAACTATTTTAAAAACTTAAATTTCAAAATTATTTTAAACAACCTAAATTTCAAAATTATTTTAAAAACTTAAATTTCAAAATTATTTTAAAAAAAAACTTAAATTTCAAAATTATTTTAAAAAACTTAAATTTCAAAATTATTTCAAAATTTAAAATTCGAAATTAACATAAAAATTGAAAATTAAAACATTAATAAAAATAATAATATATATATACCAAGGTCAAAAACCAGGGGCAGGCGCCCCCGGTATTCAGACCCCGGGCGCCCGCAGTGATCCCGGGCGCCCCGCCTCACACGACCCCGGGCGCCCGGACTCCCTTATATATAGGGGGCAGGAGGCGCCCCCTACACTTGCACCTAAGTCTTCCTTAAGCTTCTTCTTAGCTTCTCTGCGAAGACTGTCAAAATTAAAAATTTTCTTCCGTGGTTGATACGAAGTCGTGACTCAACCGAGGTCGTCAGTTCTAAAATTTCTAACAATGGCTCCTCGGTAAAATTTCTATCCCCTCCTAAAATTCATTTTTTTCTTCCTCCTTAGTATAATATTAGTTTCAAATTTAGGAAGCGTACTAAATCTGGTGCTGGGCCCTCTACCCCTAGCATTGACCCTAGGTTTCCCACCGACGAACTTAGGATTAAGTTTATGTCAACAAATTACATGGCCATTAGAACCAAATGTATAGACAGATCGTTCTTTTTACGCTCTTGTATTCCAGTCTCCGAGACTATAAACCACTATAGGTTGCGAAACCTAGTTGAGTGCACCAGCGCAGTAAACATAAGTTTATGTGCCGAATTTTACAAGAACCTAGTGAAAGTAGACGACTACTCCTACACCACTAGGGCAGCTGGCACGGATATCACATTATCTCCCACCACCATTCGTGAATTTCTAGGATTACGAGAATCACCGTGCACCTTTCTATGCTATCCTCCTAGGGAGCTACCTTTTGGAGATCCCTACTCACATATTACCCTCGATACGATCTATTCGTTCTTCTTTGAGAACCAGCGTGATCCCACTGAGACCCAGTTTAGGTCACTTAACCTTAGAATTCAGGACTACGCCCTTTATAGGGTTCTAGTACTTTGTATTCTACCGCTAACCACTCATGACATTGCGGTGATGCGTCCATTCCACTCGTTCCTGCTCTATGCCTTGTGTCAGAGGTTAGATATAGATATCAGTCTTCACATCTTTTCCACTATTATTTATGCAGCTGGATACGTGACCAGCAGACGAGTACATATGCCTTATTGTCATATTCTGACAGCGTACATGTCCTCATTACACATTGATGTCATCAGAGGTGACATCCGCTACATGATCGAGTTTGACATCATAGGAGCTAGGAACTTTTCCCTAGCAAATATCCATATAGACGATGAGGGCACCATGTCCTGGCGTAGGGGGGCACAGCACCAGCAGGCAGAGGAGGCAGAGCATGATGAGTTCATGTTGGCACTATTTCCTGAGGAGGCTGCTCCCGCCCCACCACCACCTCGAGCACCACATCCAGCTCCCCGCACTCTCGCTGATCGAGTTTCCAGACTAGAGAGGGCTATGTCGAGTCTCCAGCACGAGAACTCCGAGTTTCATCAGTCCATGCGACGAGAGGTCTCCGATCTTCGACGAGAGGTTCGACAGGAGGTCTCCGACTTACGACGAGACGTACGACAGGAGCTCTCCGACTTGCGCCGAGATCTACGAGAGGACGATCGGGCTCGTCACACTGAGATCCTGACACTACTCCGGTCGCTGGGTTCCGGACCTCCTCCCTCATCATCTCAGTAGCTCCTACTGTTGCTCTATCATGACTCTAGTACAGCTTGTAGCAGCTCTATTATGACTCTTTTATCTATGTAGACTTTTTAGTCTAATGGACAGTTTCACTTCAGGCTTGATTGACTATACCTTAATCTAATTAATCTTTTGGTCACATTTTTTTAAACTGCTAGGCAAAACAGTTTTTCAAAACTCCAATTTTACTAGACTTTCAAAAGTTGGGTTTAGTCTAGGATTTCCCCCTAGATATCATGTTCCCCTAGAATTAAGCCAGAGCATCTCACAAAACACCTAGGTTTACCTTGATTATGGTTGAAAAACATAGAATGGCGTGAGATGCATAGGGTATAGCCTGGACTCAAGAATGCTTATATCTGTGCATCAATATGAGTCTGGGCGTTAAATATGCAATAAACATTAATCAAGTTAAAGTTCTACAGCTCTAGTCAAGTCTATCTGGACCTAAATAACTTAACTTGACTAACCTGGTAAAAGCTATTGTCCTATAGACAATCAGCAAGTAGCTAAAGGTTAGACAGTTGGCAAAGGATACTCAATTTCTTCTTTTAAAAGAACGTTTTGTTCTCTATGGCTCTGATACCTAATAAATAAACATGACTTGTGCTTGGACTTAAGGACCAACTGAACTTAAAAGAATAATCTTGTTCTAAAAACTTAAATTCCAATTAACCTTGAACTTCCAAACTCTGTTGAATATTGCTAACTTTAATCATGTACAAATCTTTACTCATTGCCCATTTTTTAATTATGGCAAAGGGGGAGAGTAGCAAAAAGTAAACATACATAAAAATTTCAAATTAAGGGGGAGCAAAAAATTAAGGGGGAGCCAAAGTTAAGGGGGAGTATATAGGGCAAAATTTACTTTAGTTACCTTGTTCATAGGGCAAAATTTACTTTAGTTACCCTGTTCATCTATACTTAGCAAATTTTGCCTATGTTTAAAATGACTATCTATTCGCTTGTTTACTTAACTTCGAATTCGTGTTGCCATAATCAAAAAGGGGGAGATTGTTGGTGCGGGAAGCATCCGACGATCGAACTCGTGTTTTGATAACGGCAAAGAATTCAAAGTTAAAATGTTTTTTAGTCTAACAAGTCTACTTGAGGATCTCAGAAAAGTCCTAGCTGCAGTTAGGCAAAGGAAAAATCCTAGGGGGCGGTAACCCTAGGTCATAGGGGGTGGTAACCCTATGCGGAAAGTCTTGGCAGGTCGATAGCTTCAGGCAAAAGTCCTAGGGGGTGGTAACCCTAGGTGAAAAGTCCTGGTGTCGCGAACCAGGTGAAAGACTGGACTAGCCGGGGAAGCGGATGTCCAGCAGAAAGTCCGGAAGCATCGAGTGCTGAGCAAAAGTCCAGTCGATCTGGAGGATCGACTGGCAACAGGTAAATCTCCTAAGTGGAGTAGGTGAGGACGCGTTCCCCGTAGAGGGAACAGTAGGCGTCGGGTCGACCTAGGGCTTCCGGTGGGAAATCCAAAGTCAGACTCGGACAGTCCGAAGACTGTCAATTATTATTTACTATGTTTTATCATATTCTAACGCTGTCTTGCAGGGTATTTTGCTCGGACTAACCTTTGTTTGCAGGTGAGGAGCCTGCTGGAAAAAGGCTGTCCGGGCGCCCGGGATGGATCCGGGCGCCCGGAACTTTACTTCGCCACGTGGAGCATCCTGGTTGGTTGGCCACGTCACACTCCAGGCGCCCGGAAGGGATCCAGGCGCCCGGAACCACATATAAAAGGAGGGTTGAGTTGCAGCTTCAAAACACAACGATTATCTAAGCAATCTCCTTGCGACAAGCTGCTAACGACTCAATCCAGAAGTGCTGCAACGACACCCCGACAACCCGGAGCTTCGGATCTAATCATTTTGTTGTCGGTATAATCTTTTTACAGCTTTGAATTGTAATTAGTTTGTAATACTCTTAACGAACTTATAGTTGTTGCCCACCGAAAGCGATCAAGGATCGCGGGCCTTCGAGTAGGAGTCGTCACAGGCTCCGAACGAAGTAAATCCACTGTGTTCATCTGCTTGTATTTCTTTCATTTCCGCTGCGTTTTTACTCGAGTGTTTTACGATTTCGATAATCGAACGAAATAGCCACGAGCGCTATTCCCCCCCCCCCCCCCCCTCTAGCGCTTCTCGATCCAACATCCTGAACACCAATAAATGACTTTACTTAAAAAAAAAAGGAAAAAGCTCAAAAGTTTTTAAGAAATGAATGCCTTTCGATCATATCACATGCACATTATAGATTTTCTTAGGGGTACAATCGAGTCGAATCGAATCAAATTTTTAAATATTTGAATTTAGTTTGTTTATAATCAAGTCAAACTCGAGATTTATTTAATAAATATATTCATATCTCATGAGCTTATTCAAACATTTACCAAGCCTAAATGAGTTTAATAAATATAAATTATAAATTTAAATATTAATTAAAATTTAAAATATATATTTAGATAAAATTATAATATTTTTATTAAAATTTATAATTTTATTCTAATAAATAAATTTAGGGGGTGTTTGGTTCTTTCCTAGGAATAGGAATCGTAATAGGAATCATAGTATTGTGGAATGAGAATGGGTATACGCATGAATATCTTAAAAGTAATGTTGGTTAGTTGAATATTTTCTATCGGAATAAATTAAAATTTTCTTTTTTACCCTTAAAGGAAAATAAGAGAAAAAATTAGATGTGAGAGAAAGTTTAATGTGAAAGAAAAATATGATTAGAGAGAAAGTGTGATGAGAAAGAATGAAAAGAGAGAAAGTGTGATGAGAGAAAATAAGGAAAGAGAGTGTGATGGGAGAGAGCATGATGATAGAAGATGAGAGAGAAAATATGATGAGAGAAGATGAAGAGAGAGAAAGTGTAATGAGAAAAAATAAGGAGAGAGAGTGTGATGGAAGATACTGAGGAGAGAAAAAGTATGATGAGAGAGAAAGTGTGATGAGAGAAGAAGTGTGATGAGAAAAAATAGGAAGCGAATGTGATGGGAGAGATTGAGGAGAGAGAAAGTATGATGAGAGAGAAAGTGTGATGAGAGAAGAAGTGTGATAAGAAAAAATAGGAAAGCTAATGTGATGGGAGAGATTGAGGAGAGAGAAAGTATGATGAGAGAGAAAGTGTGATGAGAGAAGAAGTGTGATGAGAAAAAATAGGAAAGCAAATGTGATGGGAGAGATTGAGGAGAGAGAAAGTATGATGAGAGAGAAAGTGTGTTAAGAAAAAAAAGGAGAGAGTGTGATGGAAAAGATTAAGGAGAGAAAAAGTGTGATGAGATAGAAAGCATGATGAGAGAGAAAGTGTGATAAAAAGAAAGAGAAAAGAGAGTGTGATGTGAGAGTAGAGCTGTCAAACGAACCAACCCGTGGCGAGCCAACTATTTGGCAAGGCGGGGCGGGCCGACCCGTCAACTTGACGGGTTGGGAAATCTTTAACCCAATGCAATCGAAAATGAGTTGCGAATTTGACGGGCCAACCCGCGGGCCCATAATTTTTTTTAAAAAAATTCAACTTCTCTAATTTCCTCCAATAGGAAGATTTTCTTTCCATGTATCATCCTTAAATTGCATCTACCAACATGAGTAAATAAGAAAAGGAAAGAAAAAGAAGCACAAAAGATGATTCGGGCATGGTACAGCCTAGAAAGCATGCATTCAAGCAATGGTTTCAAACTGCATCATTAAACAATATTTTAAACCTTGGGTATATTAAATGGTGCAAGTAGCATATATAATAACTTAATATCATGATAATCTACTCCACTCCCAGAATTATATCATCAAGGAAAGTCAATATATTGTTTTGATTGTTTGAAAGGTATTCTAGAGAAAAGATAGAAAAGGTTGCAATTAAGATATATACATGCAACAAGTTACCAAAAGAAATTTACCAAACTTAAAAGTGGAGGCAATTACCATAAGAAGGCAACTATGCAATTAATCTCACCTGGATATTAATCCCCAATAGAACAAAAAAAAAATCAACTGTGTTATTAGTACCAGGAAAAAGTTATGAAACCGGGCTAGTTGTTAAAACAGGCTGTCCTTCAAGCCTCTTCAATTTGTATTTGAAAATTGTAAAGCCCCGGACCCCTTTCTCAACCCAATATTTCACCACCTATAAAAAATACAATCAATAGATTTTTGTTTGCAACAATTCCAATTTATTGTCCAGCACGAGCTAAAATAAGCCAGCACTAAAATTCTTTAAAAATTAAAAAAACATTCATCGACAAGCTTCTACATCTCGATATGCAATCATTAAAAAGAGAATGAAAAATTACAGCTTGAGATAAATTCACATAAAACGTTATTTGAAGAAGAGATTGATGATTTGCGAAAGATAATTAGGAAGATCAAAGCAGCGAAGGGTGAGATAGATGGATTATGGGCTATGCAAGAGTTGATAGTTGTTGATCAACAGAAGCAAATTTCAATATTTCAAGTAAAAAAAATTCAACCATCTATGACCTCAATCTCATGATCAATAAAGTCGACAGCCAGCTAAAAAAATTTTCATATCTTAAACCATATCGTGTCCTTTTCCATGTCTATGAACATGTGTTTCTTAATTCGTGAGACAATCCAAGCCCGTCGTGGCCCGACCTACGTGGGTCACGGGCCTAGACGGGTTGGCCCGCGGCGGGCTTGGGTTGATAAAATTTCAACCCAACCCACTTAGTTAGTTTGGCGGGACGGGCCAACCCGACGGGCCCAACCCAAATTGACGGCTCTATGTGAGAGATTTAGGAGAGAGGAAGTATGATGGAAAAAAAAGAAGAGAGTGTGATAGAAAATATTAATGAGAGAGAAAGTGTGATGAGAAAAAAAAATATGATGAGAGAGATTAAGGAGAGAGAAAATGGGTGATAAAATGAAGAGAGCTAAAATATTTGAGCAAAAGGTGGAACCGCCACCCTAGCGGCCCCCTGAGCCTGACCCCCCAGGATTTCAGAGGGAGTAAATCACGGTGAGTGCTGGGCTGGAAAGTTGACTGGGGTCTTAGGAGTTTTTGACCAGCAGACCAGGAATATTATTCCCGTGTGCAACTAGCGACCCTCGACCTTTGGCCATTTGAGCGAACAACCAGGCAACTTACCAGCTGATCCAGCCCCGTGGGGGCGAAGAAAGCTAAAATATAATAAGAGAAAACAAGGAGAGAGAAAGTGATACGAAAGAAAATTAAATAAATATATTTTGATATTTGATATTTGATATTTGATATTAAGGGGGAAAATTTTAGTTTTAGGTCAAGGGTATTTTTGGAATAAGTAAATATTTTGATTGTTGAAAATAGAGTAATGACTTATTGAACGGGGGAGACATGTGAATGAGTCATTACCCAATTATAAGAATTCATTCCCTTATTTGTATTTTCATTCCTATAATTCAAACATCAACAATGGTAATCAATGATTGTTATTCTCATTCTCTACTCTTATTTTCCTAAACCAAACGCCTCCTTAATACATTTATCTATATGTTTCATAAGTAGAATATAAATTTTTTAAATTAACATCAAAATTATTATTATTTTTATTTAAAAGTTGATTCATTAGCTTAACGAACATATTCACGAGTTGACGAATCGAATATTAGAAAGTTTGAATTTGATTTATTTATCTTAATGAATATTATTAAACGAGCTTAAATAAATTTTATCGAATCGAGTTTTAAATAATTTATGAACCATTTGATTTATTTATATCTTTAGATTGTCTGATGCATGCACGTCTCTCTCCGTATCAAACAATTTTAAATTTTATATCAATAAGATATATGTAATAATTCTATATCCGGTATACTGATATGCCATTGGACCATATCACAAGCACATTGTACTTCGGATCAGGCGATCATGTACGTCTCTGTCCGTATTAAAAAGAACATCTTTATAAGTTTTATATTATTTATATTATAATTTTAGTTTTAAAAAAATATATACTATATATTGACACTAAATTTTATATTGTATTGAAAAAATAATTTTTTAGTGAATCAGCAGATAAATTTTTAAAATTTTTAAATTATATATCATAATTTTAAAATTACTAAATTATATATCTATTTTATATTTTACTTTCATCCTTAAATTAATTCAACTAGTAAAAAAAATCTATCGACTATTTTATATTTTACTTTCGTCCTTAAATTAATTCAACTAGTAAAAAAATCTATCGACTGATTTTTTTCGGTCGAATCGATTTATTACTATATTTGAAAAATTCAACAATCAATTTCAACTAAAATAGATTGATAGATCTAGATATCTCAGAATAATATGAAATTAGTTTCTATATGTTTATCCAATTCTCCTGATTGTAAAAATACTATCAAATATCAATTTGACTTAATATATTGAATACGATAATTTTTTTAACATGAATATATTTGAAATCGGCTGATGGACCTATAAAAATCTACCCAATATCAATTTGGCTCAATATATTGAAAGTAGTGATTTTTTAATACAAATTAATTTTTTTGAATATAAATTAATTTTTTGAATATATTCATGTTTAACAAATAATTACTCTCAATATATTAAGTTAAATTTATGTTTAATAGTATTAATATAATCATAAGAACTAAAAGAACTCATAGGATCTGATTTTACTTTATTCCGAACTCTCTGGGGCCATCAATTGATTTTGACTAAATGAACCTAAATTGATTTTTTTTAGGTTCATTAGACCATTGTTTCAAAAAAAATTATTGCTCTCAATATATTACGTCAAATTGATATTTGATAATATTTTTATAAGCAGGAGAATTAGACGAATGCATAAGAATTGTTTCATGTCATTTCGAGATCTTTAGGTCTATCAACCAATTTTGACAGAAACTGGTTGATGGACATAGAAACCTCAAAATGACATGAAACCAGTTTCTATGTGTCGTTTAGTTCTTCTAATTGTAAAAATGCTATCAAATATAAATTAATCTAATATACTCATAGCAATGATTTTTTTAACACGAATATATCTTAGAAACTAATTCATGATAAAAAATCAATGCTCTTAATATATTTGATTAAATTGATATTTAATGGTATTTTTGTAATTAAAAATCGGTTGATTGATTTTTTTTTCCCAATAGAATTGATTCGCGGACTATGATAAAATGAAAAGTGAGGTGATTTGATAATTTTAAAATTATTATAATAAACTTATCCATACTGGTCCAGTAAAAAAATTATATATATTAAATTTTTTATTTTTTTCGGCACCTAATCTATCATCATGTTCTTCCGTTTTGTCCTGTTGATCATTTTGTTTACCTGAGTAGAATATCTACGAGCTTGTGTGACCTTGGGAGTCTCTTCGGATGGATCTAGTTGTTAGCATATGATGTATTGTCACAATGAGGTCTGGGGTTCGAGTCTCGGTAAAGTTGAGGTAAATACCTCTCTTATGTGCTAGTCACTATTCCAAAAGTTAATAGCCGTCCATGATTTACCTCCTCCGTGTTAACCTTGGGACAAATTGACGGCGGTATTGAAGACGAGCGTATTTAGGGATATAACGTTCGGCTCGTTTAAGTTATATTCGGGTTCGAGTTTGACTCGGGCTCGAATCGAACTTTTATCACAAGGCTCAAGCTCGGCTCGTTTTGGAATTATCAAGCTCGCGAACCGTTCAAGCTCGGCTCGTTATTAGCTCGATTATCAAAGTTAACGAGCTTAACTCGTTAAACGAATTTGGACTTGTTTTCGGGCTTGTTGTTGGCTCGTTTTAGAGCTTATTTTTAGGCTCATTTTAAAGCTCATTTTAAGGCTCGCGTTTTAGAGTTCGTTTTAGAACTTATTTTTTGGCTCGGTTTAAGGCTCGTTTTAAGGTTCATTTTTTTTTGGCTTGCGAGCCTATAAACGAATATGTTCGCGAGTTCATGAGTCGATATCCTTAATCTCAAACTCGGCTCGATAAGATAAACGAACGAACTCGAACGAACATTTTATCAAATCGAATTTCGAATAACTCACGAACCGTTTGATTCATTTACATCCCTAAACGTATTTGTCTTTGTTTTTTTACCACAATTGTACGTGTGGCCTTGGAGAGAAGAAGCTGGTGCCCGTCAGACACTTGAAGTGATCCATTCCTTGATAATTTTATATCGTCGTGACAAATAGTTGACTGCAAATGCCAAATTTGAAAGCTGATGTGGGAAGAAAGATATATAGGGCTACATGGCATGAGTCTTGATCAGCATATAGACTCCACGTCGGATATCCTTGACTTTAGTTAATATAGACTTAACTTGGCATGCTCTGGACTCGGTCAGCGCAAGTCGAGTCCTATAGAGTTCCAACTGCGTCTGGATTGAGATGGGATGACTTCGGAAGAGCTCGGCAGAACCTTTGGGGAGTTTGACAATGCAGTACAACAACACTCACAGAGTTTGTGGATATCATCTTGTCCATGAACGTCGACGAGTAAACCTCTGTCACCAACTTTGCCAATCACTTAATAACAACGAAGATGATGATATTGTTAGGAATCTTGGACGAAAGTAAATAAGAAGAGGAGAGTTAGAATGATAATCAGGGATTCTCCAGTATAGTCGTTTCGATGTTCAAGTTAAAAAATGAAGAAGATAAATATTAAGTTTTTGATATACGTAGATGTTTTTATATACCAGAATACCAGAAAGGATTATCCTTTTTCCATATTGTCATTATTTAATTCCATAAATAATGTGAGATTTGTTCACATCGTTATTTTTTTCTTGAAATAATTCCAGATTTGTATGATGATTAGCCTTTTCATAAAATAATCTAAGATTTATGTGATGATTTATCCTTTTTCTAAAAATGGTCTTGTGCCCTGTGTCACCACGAGACTGGGAAGCCAAGGAGGTAGTGACCCGAGACTCGAGAGCTGAAAGGCCCGAGAGTCGAGAGCTGGAAGATCCGAGAGTCAAGAGCCAGGAGGATAAGGAGTCAGGAGACCGAGAGTCGGGAGGCCGAGGAGCTGGGAGGCCTGAGAGGTCTAGAGGCTAAGGAGTCGGGAGGTCTGAGAGGCCGGGAGGCTAAAGAGCCGGGAGTCAGAAGGTTGAGAGCCAGGAGGCCTGAGAGGCTGGGAGGCTGAGGAGCAAGGAGGTCCGAGAGGCAGGGAAGCTAAGGAGTCGGGAGGCCCGAGACTTTCCTCTTGGAACCGCCTCAGCATGTTTCACTAATCTTCTCTTATCCATGTGACACCTATTGATCATTCCCTGAATCACAAGTTTCTCCTTAGTCCAGTCGAAGAAGACGAGAGTCTGACTGATTGGACTATTGTGTAATTTGAAGGATCCCAGCTGCCTTGACTACTTAAGCTATGTGATAGATTCATTACATATTTATGAAAAGATTATACATTAAATGTCAGCATGATTAGATTATCATATCCTTAAATGTAATCATTCTTTTTAAGCACATCGCTTACATCATCCATCTCGATTCTTATGCCCAAAAATGTACCAGAGAGTCTCCGAGGTTGCATCACATAAATGTGATGTGACTCACAATAGGGAAAATTAGACATCTTTTAACAGGTAATGATTACTCTTGAGTTTTTATTTGTCCCATGTATTTGATCCCATGGTGGAAAATCTATCCCACCCTTATAATAGTAGAGATCCAATGATCCCTATTAAATAAGTCAGGTTATATTAGGCCAAACAAGAACGTTTCTGTACACACTTGTTGTTTCGTCATTTCTTCGTCTTTTTCGTCTTCGAATTTCCTCTCCCCCTAGTAAGTTGTTTTAGTCTATCTTTACGATTCTTTTTTTCATCAATCTCTTGGTAGCACATTCCATGGTTAGAGAATCTTCTTCCGATCTCTAGCATAAATCTACCACTTCGAGTTTTACTGATGAATCCCTGGATCAGTTGAGGGTGGCTTATGAAGTTCCGAATGATCATTTGTTAAGGATTCCAAATGGCAATGATCGACCAGACTGTCCTTCTCTAAACTTTGTAACCTTTTTTCGAAGTCACATGATGAATCGATTACGCTTTCCTGTCCTTATTTTCATTTTTTGAAGTGTTACGATACATTCACATACCATTATCACAACTTGACTCCAATTCTTTTAGTATTTTGACTGGGGTAGTGATTTTTGTACGCTTGTATCATATGTTAGTACCCCAAGATAGTTTTGATATGATCAACTAAGTCATGTTAGGTCCTGTTGGTATTTAACCCTTGTGTCTAAGTGTGTAGGAATTTAGGAGAACAGGAAGTTGAGCGAAAGACATAGCTAGCTAGAAGGATGACACAAAAGAGAGCCGACGGGCTCGGTGCGTCTGAGGGGCGAGGTGCTGCGGAAGACTACGAGGGTGGAAGAGAAGGAAGTGCGCGGTGTTTCCGAGGGGCGAGAAGTCGGAGCGGAAGATTTCTCGAAGGCTGAAAGTTGGGTTCAGATGAGCCATATTCCGAATGGCCGAGATCACCCAAGCGAGTGGAGACGGAGTGAAACACCTAGACCCAAGCAAGCGAAACTGGACCAAAAGACCCGGATCAAAAAGTCAATAAAGGCTGATTTTTTGATTACGGGCGCCCCTCCGGGCATCCAGAGTTGAAAACTTAGCCAAACTCTATGTGGGGCGAGCCATCGCGATGGGGATAAAATCTTATCCCCCTCTAGGCGCCTGGAACCCTTCCAGATGTCCCGAACAGGGTTATAAATATAGCCTTGATCTCAGTAATCTAAAACAACTTGTATACGAGTTTCTTTAAGTATTCTATGACTTTGTGTGCTTCCAACACTTGTAAGAGGCCTCTTCGCCTACGACGAAAAGAGAATTTGAGTAGTGCTTCAGAGTCTTCGATTAACAACCTTTCCGGTTGTAACTAAAGACAAAAATTGGTAGCCTATTTCTTTTTAGTTTATCAATTATTTTTATATAGCCTCGACGCAACGGTAAAGTTGTTGCCATGTGACCAAAAGGTCACGAGTTCGAATCCTAGAAATAGCCTCTTGCAAAAAGTAGGGTAACGCTGCGTACAATGGATCCTTCCCCGGACCCCGCATGGCGGGAGCTTCGTGCACCGGGCTGCCCTTTTTTTAATTAATTTTATACAAGTATCTTATTATTTCCAAAGATCAAGAAAGTTTTTGTTCATTATTATTCTACAGGAAATTCACCCCCTCTTACTCGCGGCACAGATCATAACAATTGGTATCAGAGTAAGGCCCACTTCAGAAGGATTAATCGCCATCCGAAGCAAAAGAAATGGTCGGATCCAACTTCTACCCGCCAAAATTTGAGAGAGACTTCACAACTTGGAAGAAGCATATGGAGGTATTCTTCAAAATCGACTTCAAAATTCTCTTAAGTATAAAATACGGTTTTGTAGCACTTACATATCAGTACGGAGTCGAGAAAGAAGAATACACATGGACTAATAAGGAGCAAGCCGACTTCGTGGATAATGGAAAAGCAGAGTTGTAAAATACCGAAAAATGATGAAACACCATAAGGGAATTTTCCGAAATTTTTAGAAATTTTCTGAAAATTTTTCGGAGACCGTATGACTTAGGTTACAAGGATAAAAATTGGGCCCCGAGAAAGCCTGGTTATGGTACCCCATTTAAAAGAGGAAAAGTTTGGTTTTAATTTTTCTTTTGATTTCCTTTTCCTTTTCTCCCCGCCGAATAGTCCCGTGTGCCCTAACCTCCTCTGCGCCGAAACCGCCATCTCCTCTTCCTCTTTTTCTTCCGCGAACGTCGAAGCCCTCTCTGCCGTCTCTCTCACGCGACGACAAGCCAAGGAAAAGCTCTGTCGCCGGCCACACACTCGAGCCCTATATCTTCCTTTCTCAGCGTCGACACCCCGATTTCCTCTTACTCCTGGTTCTTCTCGGCACCGATCAACGGTCGAGCGCCAGCCGCCGGCATCCGAGACCCCGCAGCCGATCTCTCACTGTGCCCTAGGTTCTCCACCGGCACGTCTCTGCTCGAGCTGTTTCCGGACAGGAGCAAGGAGGATTCAAATCCTAGTTTCTTCCTCTGCCCTATCCCCGACCGACTCCCTCTCCTCCCTGTGCTCACGACCCGCCGCACCTCTGCACATTTTGAGCCCTAGCTGACTATCCACCGTCGACTTTGTCTTCGTTGGTCCACTTTGAGATGGTATCCCTTAGATATATACTCGGGTATGTGACAAATCTTCGCTCTGTACTGATCTGAGGTATTTTAGGTTGGAGAACAATAATATCAGGTTGTTCGGCCACAATATCCGGCAGTGGGATTGAAGGTGAGGGTTTAGGGTTTAGTTTTTCGATTTTGTGCTCTGATTCTTGTCTTGTTGTGAGCAACACTTGTGTTGGGTGGAAGATCATGATAACTAAGAATAGTGGTCTCTAATTGTAGATTCATTGCGATGGTAGTATATCAGGTTTTCCGGCAGCCACGTTCTAGCAGCGAACAACCCTATTGGGCAGCAACTCTTTGATTCCAGCAGTGAGAACGACTGTGAATTGAGGTAAGAAGTATGATATCAGATTGGTAGTGATGCAAGTTTAATTTATAATTGGAGGTTGTGGTTGTTTGTCTACCAGCCTTTGTAGCTTAGCCAGCGTTGTTCACTGGCGATCCATAGCACCAGTCATTCTGTTTTGGGCAGGGAAACCCTTTTGACCGTGAGCCATCAGCGACCATCCTGGATTTTTAGTGAGTTCTTATGAATTGGTTTAGATTAGGTTGTTGTGATGGATTATGCTTATTGTAAGTTCTAATTCGTATGGATTAGTTTAAGTCGATTGAGGAGTTAGATGATCCAATTAGAGTTTATAATTGGATCTGGATTTATGTTAGCTTCTCGAGAATTTGATTTAGCTAATTAATTTATATGTAATTAGCTAAATCTGTATATCATGTATTATAGGACTCTGATTCGAGATGAGCATCTTGACGTTGGATTTGATTGGATTGGACCTGCTATTTGAGGCGGGTACCTTGACTTATCTTTGATAATGCCATGTTGATATGTTTAGTAGGTTATAGCCTTTAGTAATAATTATGTTCATTCTTGTTTCGATATGTCACTACCGGATATCTGTTACATGCTTGTTTGCTCATCTGTTATGCATTTTATGTTAGTACCCACATGATTATATATATGCTCATAGAGGTAGTGGCATACCATGCCTTATTATGTTCAGGACCTAGGTTTTTATTTATACCATATCTGTCTTGTTTACTTTAGATCTTCGGATGTGACTTATTGATACTAGGGTACACATTTTATATATATGTGGATTGGTTCAGGATATTGTCATGCTTAGTGTCATGCATCATTTGCATGATTACATGTTGCGCGATAGTCTGCTCCATTATTGTTAAGCACATCGCCAGTTTCATCACTGTCGGTGCTCCGTTGGTCCGCTCATGGGTAGCGTGACGCAGCGTGGTAGCACATCAGTTTGCTCGGTGGTGCTCCGCTGGGACGCTCATGGGTAGTGTACTGCAGCGTGGTAGCACGCCGGGATCCCTCCCCGTCATCGTGTACCGGGAGATGAGAGCATTGTGCTCCCCCACTTATGATTTGGGGTAGGAGGATAAGCTCCACCAAGAAGATAGGTTTCGTCCAACAAGAGGAGAAGAGAGAAAGGGAAGGGCCGACCATCACACCAAGGAAAAGAGGGAGAAAAATAATAGAGGTTGTTTTCCATGAAGGCACCCCTACCCCTTCTTTTATATTCCTTGGCTTTGGCAAATAAGGAAATTTATTTATAATAAAATTTCCTTAACTTTCCTTGACAACAATTAATTAAGAAAAAATTAAATAAATTTTCCTAATTAATTGTATGTAGCCGGCCACCTCATGTAGAGCAAATAGGATAATTGTAATCAACAATTAAAACTTCCTTTTTTGTCTTTGGAAATTTTTAAAAAATAAAATTTCCTTTTAGATAAAAAGAAATTTCTATAATTTTAATTTTCAACATGTGAATAATTTTTTAGAGAGAAAAAAATAAAATATCTTTCCAATCTACAAATAAGGAAAGATATCTAATCTCTTTCTTTTAATCTTTTTGTAGATCTTTTTAAAGAGAGATATTTTAATTTTAATTCTCTGTAATAAATTATATCTTCCACATAATAAAAATTAAAATTAAAATTCTTTTTAATTTAATGGGGGCCGGCCACCTAAGCTTGGGCCACCCATGAACCAAGGCTTGGCCGGCCCTAGCTTGAACCACAAGCTAGCTTGGCCGACCCCTTTCTCATGGGTATGAAGGTGGGTATAGGTGGGTATAGTACTCTATAAATAAGAGGCTACGATAGGGACCGAGAGGAGGAATTGGTTTTGGTCTCCCGATAAAATTAAGCATCCCGTGTTCGAACACACAACTTAATTTTATCAATAATAATTCATTCCACTAGAGAACTATTATTGAACTACCGCACCAATCCCAAATTACATTTTTGGGCTCCTTCTTATTATGAGTGTGTTAGTCTCCCTGTGTTTAAGATATCGAATGTCCACTAATTAAGTGAGTTACTGACAATTCATTTAATTAATATCTTAGTCCAAGAGTAGTACCACTCAACCTTATTATCATGTCGGACTAAGTCCACCTGCAGGGTTTAACATGATAATCCTTATGAGCTCCTCTTGAGGACATTATCAACCTAGTATCTCTAGGACACAGTTTCCTTTTATAATCAACAACACACACTATAAGTGATATCATTTCCCAACTTATCGGGCTTATTGATTTATCGAACTAAATCTCACCCATTGATAAATTAAAGAAATAAATATCAAATATATGTGCTTGTTATTATATTAGGATTAAGAGCACACACTTCCATAATAACCGAGATCTTTGTTTCTTTATAAAGTCAGTATAAAAGAAACGACCTCAAATGGTCCTACTCAATACACTCTGAGTGTACTAGTGTAATTATACAGTCAAGATAAACTGATACCTAATTACATTACGACCTTCCAATGGTTTGTTCCTTTCCATTATGGTCGTGAGCTACTGTTTATAATTTATAAGATACTGATAACATGATCCTCTGTGTGTGACACCACACACCATGTTACCTACAATATAAATTAATTGAACAACTACATTTATCATAAATGTAGACATTTGACCAATGTGATTCTTATTTCTAGATAAATGTTTATACCAAAAGCTAGGCTTTTAGTATACACTCTAACAATCTCCCACTTATACTAAAAGACTAAGCTGCTATATCTGTTGCCATACATCTGATTCCTAACCATTCACCATGTCCATCAAAAGCTCTTGCCTTAAGGACCTCGGTGGAAGGATCTATAGGTCATCACCTGATGCAATCTAGGCAGCAACAACTTCTCCTCGTTTATACGATTTCTCGTATTGGGTGGTACTTGCACTCTATTGTGTTTACTTGCCTTTATAGACTTATGATTTCTTCGAGTTTGCTACTGCACCAATATTATTACAATAAATCGTAATAATCTTTGGACAAACCAGAAATCATATCTAAGTCTATCTTGAGATTATTGAGTCATTCATCTTTTATAGCTACCTCAGAGGCTTGCCATATACTAAGCTTCTATGGTGGAGTCCAGAAAAATACCTATGCTTATCACTCTTCCATAGTTATGACTTTACCTCCTAAAGTAAACACAAAACCCCGAAGTTGACTTATTATTGTCCCTATCCGATTGGAAGTCAAAATCCATGCAACCCACAAGGACCAAATTAACTGCCTTGTAAGCTAGCATATAATCTCTAGTGCCTCTAAGGTACTTCAATATATGCTTTACTACAGTTCACTGTCCTTGTCCAGAGTTATTTTGATATCTGCCAACTATGCCCTTGGCAAAACAGATTTCTTATCTCGTGCATAGCATTCATTAGGCTTCCGAAGCATAAAGAACTGCCTTTATTTCCTTTATCTCCTTTGATGTCTATAGAGACATATCTTTAGATAAAGTTACTCCATCCTGAAAAGGTAAGAAACCTTTCTTGGAGTTTTGCATGCTTTAAAACGAGCAAGGATTTTTCCGATGTATGAAGCTTGGGATAAGTAAAATATTCTTTTCTTGCGATCCCTTTTGATCTCAAGAATATATTCATTCTCCCAAGTCCTTTATATCGAATTGTTTGGACAACCATACCCTTACTTCTGACAACATTTTGATATTATTTCCAACTACCAAAAATGTTATCTACGTATAGTACAAGAAATACCACCACGCTTCCATCACACTTTTTGTATACACAAGACTTACCCGGTTACTAAAATAAATCCATAGGTCTGAATTACTTTGATAAACCGGATGTTCCAAGACCTTGAAGCTTTGCCTCGGTCCATAGACTGATTGAGCTTTACACAAGATGCTCTTAGCCCTTTGCAATGAACCCTTCTGGTTGCTTTATATGGATGCTTTCTTCAAAACTTCCATTAAGGAATGCTGTCTTGACATCCACTTGCCAAATAGATAAAAGAATCCGGATAGACTTAAGCATGGCTACCAGTGAAAAAAGTTTCCTTTTTCATCAAGCCTTGCTTTGAAGGTTTCTACCTCCCTGTCTATCCCTCTTTTTTCCTATTATAGACCTTTTACACCCAAAGGCTTTTTCACCACTTGGTGGTTCTACAAGCTTCCAGATTTTATTAGAATACATATATTCTAATTCTATTATTCATTACTCTTTGCCAAGATGCTGCATATTTATCTTGGAGTGCTTCGTCATATGTCCGGAAATCAGGTTCATGTCCTTCAGGGATCGAGTTCAAAAACTCTCCCAAAACATGAATCTTTTAAGGTTGCTTAACAACCCTCCCACTACGACAAGGCATTTTCTACAATTGTGTATCATTTGTGATACGTGTTGCAGTTTTCTTGTGGTATCTCATCTTGTACAGTTGGTACTAGATTAGACATGTCTTTTATTATTTCCTTAAGAATAAATTTACTTATGAGCACGTGGTTCATTATATAGTCCTTTTAAAATCAGTCATTGATGCTAACAATGACCTTCTGATTTTTAAGACTATAAACCTACTTTTGTTTATCTAGGATAACTTACAAACAAGTGAACTCCTATGCAACTTATTATTATCTCTCTTTAACATATGTGCTGGATTACCCGAATCCGAATATGCTTCAAAATAGGCTTACGCCTATTCAGCAATTCTATATGAGTAGAGAGTTCTAACTTGGAAGGTACTATGTTCACTTTCGTTTTCAGAGTTTTATCCTTAAAACAAATTTGGTAATTTTCTGAATAACTCATCATCTATCTAATTATTCCATAAGAGTCCTTTACCTTCTTTCTACTACACCATTCTGTTGGGGTGTACCAGATGCAGTTAGTTGGGATTGAAATCCAACTACTGATAAGTGACTCCTAAAATCTCTCAAGAGGTACTTGCCACTACGATCTTCCATAGTGACTTTTTACTTTAACATTTCTCCGCATCAACCTTGTACTCTTTGAACTAATCAAAGTACTTAGTCTTGTGGTACATTAAGTACATTTATTTGTATCTTGAATAGTTGTCTATAAAATAGACAAAATATTCAATACTACCTCTTGTCTGGATAGTCATAGGATCACACAAATCAGAATGAACCGATTTCAACATATCTTTGACTCCATACCCCTTGGACTTAAAAGCTTCTTGGTTATTTTCCTTCCAAGTAAGACTCGCAGGTTGGAAACATTTCCACTACCAATGAACCCAAAAGTTCATTAGCTACCAATGAATCCTACTCAAGTATAACCTAGCTTTTAGATGCCAAAGATATAATTGGTTCATTTCCGAAGGTTGCTTTCTCTTAAAATTAGAAGATGTGTTACTAATTTTCATTTGTTGCATCGTGGGAGTTATTGGATTATAAATTGTCAACCATCATACCAGAATAGATAACTTCCCTATTTTTCTTGATAACAACTTTGTTATCAAAATAGACACAATATCTATAATAGTTTAGAAACTGAAATAAGGTTCTTTCTAAACTTGGTACGTAAAGACAATTACTTAAAATCCATATTTTATTCTTATCAAAGGATAAACATCTCCCACTGCAATAGCTACCACTTTTACAGTAGTCCCCATGTGGACGGTGATTTACCTTTCATTTAGTTGTCGGATTTCCTGGAACCCTACAATGAATTGCAGACATGATTAATGGCATCTTGTATCTACACTCCAGGTTCTGGTAGATAACACCACTAGACATGTTTCAACTAATGAATTAAATACACCTAAATTGTTCTTAGTTCTAAGAAGACAGTCTACCTTAATATCCAAGTCCTATTTCCAATCATTACAATTGGGACTACTAAGTCTTTTTCTATAGTATGACTACTAGGGATTGACAAACATCCTAAGAATCACAAAAATATTTGGTCAAGATCAACTCCTTAAAATCTCCATAAATTTTGCGTATACAAAATCGAAGAGGAGATTTTATTCATTAATTTTATTATCTCGTCAACTTTACTTTATGATGAATAAAATTAATAGTTGATTTGTCTTTGATCAAATATTTGGTCAACACTCTTTGAATTTAAAATAACATTGATTCCTCAAACAATATTATTTAAATTCACCAACACCTCAAACACCGTGAATTTTGCATGCCACGTTAGTTTGGACGTATACAAATTCATCATTTGTAAGAGGAGGGTTTTACCCATTGACTATCTTGTCAATATAACCTTTTGACAAATAAAATTACCTCAAATACCATGAATCTTGTATGCCACGTTAGTGTGAACGTATACAAATTCAAACATTTGTAAGAGGGGTTTATTAATTTTATTATATTGCCAATCTAGTTTTATGACAAATCAATAGTTGGTTTCCCTTTGGTCACACAAGTGATAGTAGTGATTCCGTTGGGGAGGATACTATTAAATGTGTCTAAGTGTATACCATTACTTGACACTAAGTCCATTAATAAGATTATGCCCCTTCCGTTGGGGAAGATCACCCGCTCTTAATTAACTTCCTATAGTCATCCAAAAATGGAAGTCTGTTCTAGTGATCCACAAACAAGCTCATCCGTTATGGAGGAAGGCACTCAGAGCCAACGCGTAAGCTTGTTTGCATCACTTACAAACCAGTAATGGAGACCATGGGATTTACTTAAAAATCCCTCTCCCACTTAGTTATTTATAAATGAGGAATTTTAACTATGCTAGCCTACTAAATATGTAAACCAACATGCACACAAAGACAATATAAAAGCAATAAATAGAAAATCTAATTTTCAACTATTATGGCTTTTATCTCTAGTTATCCTCCGTGTGTTGTCATCCCAAGCTGCTGCCATATTGCCACCGGGACTAGCTATCGCATCCATCTTGCTCCTAGTTCCGCTGCGCCTCTGGTCCTTAGAAGGTTCCACGCTTTGCAAGATTCGATCCGCGACATAAATAGAATTTTACATTTTGATCCTATATTCCATAAAAGGAATGTACATGTATCTAGATCAAAAATAAAATCCTAATAAAACTAAATACAGCTCCTGCTGTATTTTATAATACAATCATGCACACACATATAAATGCCCTTGACATGTCCAAGGGTCCAATCACACACATAATAACTAAAAGCCATAATAGTTGGATCCTGCATCCACAAAGTTAGCACATCCTACTATTAACCTGCCTAAATTATGTATGACATGTGCATAATTAAACTAATACCAAATACATAGAGGCAAAACCCTAGCTTTGATACCAATTGTTGGTTGCTACTCGGAAAACTTAGAGGTTCCACTGTACAAAAATTTTGTACAAAGGTCTAAACCTTTTCCTAGCTACCATGTGTTCTTTTAAATTAAATTTTGGATCGCCTGCGGAACTTAACACGTTTGATCTAAAACTTAATCTATTTGTTCTTTTAGGTTTTGACTTGGATCTCTTGCGGAACTTAACACGTTCGACCCAAATCAACTTAAGTTATTAATTCTATTAAATATTAATTTCCATAATTGGTTCCCAGTACTGACGTGGCGAGGCACACGGCCTTCTTGGATATGGGAGCAACCACCACCGACTAGACAAAACCTTTTATAGAAAGCTAATATTTAATTTCCTAAAATAACTTTAGGTTAACCGAAAAGAACAATCAAATCACAAGGAAAAGAAAAAATAAAAGAACACAACATCGAAAAATATATTCGAAATACTAGAATCGTAAGCCTCTTGTATTTGGTATTATTTCCATAAATAACTAGTATGATGCGGAAAGAAAAATTACTAGTTATACCTTGTAGAAAAACCTCTTGATCTTCTACCGTATTCCTCTTCTAACCTCGGACGTTGTGTGGGCAACGATCTTCCGAGATGAGAAACCACCAAGCACCTTCTTCTTCTCCTAGCTAGGTTCGGCCAACACAAAGAAGCTTCACTAAGGACGAAGAACAAAACACCAACCAAGCTCCAAGGGATACAAGCTTTCTCTCCTCCTTCTTCTTCTTCTCCAAGTAGTATCCGGCCACCACAAGAACTCCAAGCAAGAGATAAGTTTCGGCCAGCACAAAAGAGGAAGAAAGGAAGAGGATGGCCGGCCACAATAATTTTCTTCAAGGATGAATAATTTCGGCCACCACCAATACTCCAAGGGATGCTAGAGATGAGACTTGCTTTCTCTCCTTCTTCTCCTTCCTTGATCCGGCCACAAACAAAAGCTCCACCAAGAAGATAGGTTTCGGCCAACAAGAGGAGAAGAGAGAAAGGGAAGGGCCGGCCATCACACCAAGGAAAAGAGGGAGAAAAATAATAGAGGTTGTTTTCCATGAAGGCACCCCTACCCCTTCTTTTATATTCCTTGGCTTTGGCAAATAAGGAAATTTATTTATAATAAAATTTCCTTAACTTTCCTTGACAACAATTAATTAAGAAAAAATTAAATAAATTTTCCTAATTAATTGTATGTGGCCGGCCACCTCATGTAGAGCAAATAGGATAATTGTAATCAACAATTAAAACTTCCTTTTTTGTCTTTGGAAATTTTAAAAAAATAAAATTTCCTTTTAGATAAAAAGAAATTTCTATAATTTTAATTTTCAACATGTGAATAATTTTTTAGAGAGAAAAAAATAAAATATCTTTCCAATCTACAAATAAGGAAAGATATCTAATCTCTTTCTTTTAATCTTTTTGTAGATCTTTTTAAAGAGAGATATTTTAATTTTAATTCTCTGTAATAAATTATATCTTCCACATAATAAAAATTAAAATTAAAATTCTTTTTAATTTAATGGGGGTCGGCCACCTAAGCTTGGGTTCAAGCTAGGGCCGATGGCTTGGCCGGCCCTAGCTTGAACCACAAGCTAGCTTGGCCGACCCCTTTCTCATGGGTATGAAGGTGGGTATAGGTGGGTATAGTACTCTATAAATAAGAGGCTACGATAGGGACCGAGAGGAGGAATTGGTTTTGGTCTCCCGATAAAATTAAGCATCCCGTGTTCGCCCCGAACACACAACTTAATTTTATCAATAATAATTCATTCCACTAGAGAACTATTATTGAACTACCGCACCAATCCCAAATTACATTTTTGGGCTTCTTCTTATTATGAGTGTGTTAGTCTCCCTGTGTTTAAGATATCGAATGTCCACTAATTAAGTGAGTTACTGACAACTCATTTAATTAATATCTTAGTCCAAGAGTAGTACCACTCAACCTTATTATCATGTCGGACTAAGTCCACCTGCAGGGTTTAACATGATAATCCTTATGAGCTCCTCTTGAGGACATTATCAACCTAGTATCTCTAGGACACAGTTTCCTTTTATAATCAACAACACACACTATAAGTGATATCATTTCCCAACTTATCGGGCTTTTTGATTTATCGAACTAAATCTCACCCATTGATAAATTAAAGAAATAAATATCAAATATATGTGCTTATTATTATATTAGGATTAAGAGCACACACTTCCATAATAACCGAGGTCTTTGTTTCTTTATAAAGTCAGTATAAAAGAAACGACCTCAAATGGTCCTACTCAATACACTCTGAGTGTACTAGTGTAATTATATAGTCAAGATAAACTGATACCTAATTACACTACGACCTTCCAATGGTTTGTTCCTTTCCATTATGGTCGTGAGCTACTGTTTATAATTTATAAGATACTGATAACATGATCCTCTGTGTGTGACACCACACACCATGTTATCTACAATATAAATTAATTGAACAACTACATTTATCATAAATGTAGACATTTGACCAATGTGATTCTTATTTCTAGATAAATGTTTATACCAAAAGCTAGGCTTTTAGTATACACTCTAACATGATTGCTGCACATGTTTGGGCTTAGCCCAAGACCAACTCCTTTCATCACTTCATTTGGTAAGAATCCCCATGTTCACAAGTTTTGACATCTAATTGAAGATATATTATTTTCTATAGTTGATGATGAGGGCATCTCTAAACAAGGTGATGAAGCTTATGACGACAAAGCTGGAAGCATGCCTAGTAGAAATCGTTGACCTCACCGGGACGATCCTCAAGGAAGGAGAATCACCAGCTCCGGCTATAACCCCAATAGTGGGGGCTTCTCAATCGGCGGTAAGGGTGTCGGTGATGAGGGTGCCAAGCCCGACAAGAGAATCAAAGTCTCTTGTTGGTTGATCCATCGCCTCGAGACCGACTTCATCTGCGGAATCAAAAGCCCCCCTCAAAATTTTGAGGAAAAGATATCGCTCTTCTGGACCCTTAGTCGAACAATCAGACCCATCCTCCCTGCACTAGTCCCTGCCAGATCCTTAGCTTCACCAATCCATCTGCAAATTCATCCACTAGATACTCTAGTCAGATCGGAGGACCAACTGCCTATGACACACCTCTAATCATCTCCTAGGACCCCTATTTTTCTGCCTCCTGCCGTATCAAGTGTTGGCTAGAAATGCCCCCAAATTGATAGCTTTTTACACTTGTTAGTTTGTGCAGTGGAATAATACAAAACAAACAAGCTAAAGACTAAGAAAAGAATAAGCAAACCAATTCAAGTCAATGTAATGTGGTTCGAAGATTAGGCTCCTACTCCAAGGCTATCTGTAAGGTGGACGATCTCGATTTGTCGGTGGATGACTCCTCGACAAACTCCGATTAGCTCACGTAGCTCCTTGTAGGTGGAGAAACCTCACCATAACTCTCACAAGAACACTTGAGACATTAGGGCATTGGTAGACTACTAATATGGACTAATCACCTCTATTTTGTCAACCATAACTAAGCTTCCAAGTCTTGGTTATATAGGCCACGGGTTGGAAAATCTCGCTTACCAGTCAATTGGTGAAAGTGTCAATCGATTGTTCTCTGTGGAATTTCGACCGTTACAACCCAACGACTTGATACTAGTTGACTGATACTTCCATCAGTCGACTGATACTTCCATCAGTCGACTGCTCCACCTGTTTGAGTGAATAGAGGTATTCTATTCGCTCCCCAGTCGACTGCCTAGTCGACTACACCAGTCGATTGATGAAACCACCAGTCGACTAGTACTCGAGTATAATTTCTCAGCACTCGGACCCTCACCCTTACGATTGACTTGACTCTTCCTTACAGTCTTAACCTCTTGCCTTCAAGCCTTCTTCCTTTGGCTCTCGTCCCTCAGATGCATTCAAGTCCACAGCTCGCCCCCAATGTAATCCTTCACGTATACCTTGAAGTCGATTCCCTCGACCCTTGTCCTTGCTGCCTTGTCCATGGTCCTTCAGATGCTCCATCCTTCACCGGACCCAAAGCCATCAAGCTGAGTCATATGTGTATCCTGTAAACTTGCACACTCATATACACATATCAAATACAAGGGTGAACCTAACTTAAACCATTTGCCCAAACACCAAAACACGTGGTCGCACGAACCATTGGGATTGCTCTAACAATCTCCCCTCTTTTGATATTTGGCAATACGTTTAAGTTAGGGAAAACATAATAGCAAATAAACATGCTAGAACAAATGAACTTACGTTGCCAAGCTACACACTCGGACTTACACCGCCGAATGGACTTACGTTACCAATGCTACACACTTAGATTTACACCGCCGAATGGACATGTAAACATGTATTGGAACCTATCACAAGACTCCCCCTACACTTATGCTCTCCATTGAGCTAGGAATTTTACCATAGGACTATTTAAGAACCTATCATAAGGCTCCCCCTACACCTATGCTCCCCATTGAGCTAGGAATTTCAAGCAAAGACATTTAAGGTTTTCCCAACTAAACCTTACTTCTCCCCTTTTATCTAATATCAAAAAGCTCCAACAATATCCCAATTGTTGAAACTTATCATCCAAACTGACCATAAATTTGTGTATTTATCCCCCTGGGATCTCATACACCTATATGAGCTATATGAGCTGACCTAGTCAAAATCTAATGCTAAAAATAATTTTAGACTAATATCAATTAAATACCAAAATCACCAGTCAACTGCTCCTATTGATTTCAACACACAAAATAACTTCAGAAGTACTCTTTTCGAAATATACTGTTACTATTCGACTGGTAATTGCACCAGTCGACTAGTACTCTTTTCTAGTCCATTTTAGTATTCTGAACCTAACTTCAGAAGTACACCAGAAATTTCACAGAAATCCAAAAATCTTCAAATTTTATGGAGAGGTCTGTTTTACCCATGTCTACTTGGAAAAAATACATTAAAAATTTATCTATTACCAATCCCAAGATTAACATAAAATTCAAAATTAGCTAAATGGTTCAATTGAATCTTAACCTAAAGTCCTAGTTTTGACTTTCTCTTGATGTATTTGCTCATACTAAAACACAATGCATCCCTAGCATTGGTTTATATGGTATATATACATCTAAAATTAATTATCATGTAATATGACCCCAAGGTCATATTTTCTTGCATGAAACATAACCCAATTGTGCCAATTTCCTAAGGTTGAGACTCAAATCCATCTCCAAACCTTTTGACACATTTCATGACCCAATCCAGACTCCTAAATAAAATCCACTTGAGATCCATTTGCCATGGGTCCCAAATTGATTCTTTAAGTTCCCCCTAGAGCTTTTAATCTTGGTCACCTCCCTAGGTGACTCATCCATAATTGCTAGGTTACATCAGTGTACCTCCAGTGACACTTGGCCTACAAACCTAATCTTCTTAACCTTAGACACCTTGTCCCTGGTTAGCTTCTCCTTACATTTAATGGATTTCCCTAGCCATTATTGACTTCTCCTTGTTATAGTCATATGCAACCCTAGCATAAGACTTTCCCTTAGCCTTGGAGACACTAGATCGGTATCCCAAACCTGATCTATCATTGTTGGGTCTTTGGCTATCGAACACCATACTTAACCCTCTAGATCCAACATTGAATCTATCTAGGATTTTCTCTAAATTATCAAGCTTTGCCTTCAAAGCTTGATTTCTCTTTCTAGGTTCCTAAACCTAGAGTCAACATGTCCACCTTGGACATTCCTAGACCTACTCATTTTTCTAGGCATATGTTTTCCCATCTTGGGATTTTTGCCTAGATTCTCCTTAGGTCTACCATTTATAGATTTATCATGCATATGTCTCCTAAGGTTATATCTAACATTTACTCTATTCCTATCATGATATCTAAATATAAAATTTTATATGGGTAAATAATGAAAATTATTTCTAACATGCATGAGAGTATAAGAATTATAATTGCAATTCAAGTTAGGGTATACCTCCCTTGCCCTTGAAGCCTTCCCTTGACTTTTGCTTCTCTTCTTCTCTTCCCACTTCTTCAAATGTGTAAGCTTCTTAATCTCCCTCTTCTTGGGGCATTTTGTGTGATAATGTCCCCACTCACCACACGTGAAGCACACTATGTGACATTTCTTCTCCTTCTTCTTCTTCGCACCATCATTCCTACAACTCACATTAGTATCTAAGATAATTTGAGTAGGTTTAGGTGTTACCTTCTTCTTACCCATTGGACACCTACTCTTGTAGTGTCCCTTCTCATTGCACTCGAAGCACACAGTGTGGTCTTTTGACTTCACTTCGGTGGAGATACTTGTAAGGTTGACTTCCAAGACCTCCTTTTCTTCTTCACTTGTATTAGGTTCTTTTTCAATCCTTGAGGATGTAGATGATGCCTCATCTTCCTTTTCCTCCTCGGATGTTGAGCATGACTCAACTTCCATTTGCTCCTCCTCAACTTGAACAATTAAACTCATCTCCTTGGGTTCTTCTTCTTCATGTGTACGTTTAGGTTCTTCTCGTAGAACCATCTTCACCTTGCTTCACAACTCATGGGCATTCTTATACTCACCTACACAACTCACAACATCATTACGCAAAATATCAATTAAAATATATATTACCTTTGAATTTACCTTTCATCATGATCGTTGCTCTTCCGTCTAATATCGCGGTCGGAGTCTTTTTCCCTTCTTGTCTCTTAGGACTTCAAACGGGTCCTTGATCACCATTATGGTGTCCCAATCCATGTCGAAGAAGACCTTCATCTTCATCATCCAAAATGCGATGTACCCTAGGCTTCCTCCTTCAAACTTTGGAGGTGCTATCAAATCGGTCATCTTTTACTTCCTTGGCGATTAGTCCAATGAAGAATACCCTCGCTCTGATACCACTTGTTGGGGATCTTGTATGGCCGGCTAGAAGGGGGGTTGAATAGTCGGTGCCTCCAAATCGATAGCTTTCTACACTTGTTAGTTTGCGCAGTGGAATAATACAAAATAAACAAGCTAAAGATTAAAAAAAAAATAAACAAACCAATACACATCGATGTAATATGGTATGAAGATTAGGTTCCTACTCCACGACTGTCTGTAAGGTGGACGATCCTAATCCGTTGGTGGATGACTCCTCGGCAAACTCCGACTAGCTCACGTAGCTCCTTGTGGGTGGATAAACCTCACCATAACTCTCATAAGAACACTTGAGACACTAAGACACTGGTAGACTACTAATAGGTGTTAACTACCTCTATTTTATCAACCTTAACCAAGCTTCCAAGCGTTGGTTATATAGGCAACGGGTTGGAAAATCCTGCCTACCAGTTGACTGGTGAAAGTGTCAGTCGACTGTCCTCTGTGGAATTTCGACCGTTACAACCCAACAACTTGATATCAGTCAACTGATACTTTCATCAGTTGACTGCTCCACACTGTCTAAGTGATAGAGGCATTCAGTTCACTCCCCAGTCGACTGCCCAGTCGACTACACCAATCGACTGATGAAACCACAAGTCGACTGGTACCCGAGGACAACCTCTCAGCACTCTGACCCTCACCTTATGACTCACTTGACTCTTCCTTGTAGTCTTGACCTTTTGCCTTCAAGCTTACTTCCTTTGACTCTCATCTCTCGGATGCATTCAAGCCCGCGGCTCGCCCCTAATGCCATCCTTCACGTATGCCTCGAAGTCGCTTCCCTCGGCGTTTGTCCTTGTTGCCTTATCCACGGTCCCTCAAATGTTCTATCCTTCACCGGACTCGAAGCCATCAAGCTAAGTCATATGTATATCCTGCAAACCTGTACACTCATATACATATATCAAATACAAGGGTGAAGCTAACTTAAACCCTTTGTCCAAACACCAAAACACGTGGTTACACGGATCATTGGGATTGCTCCAACATCAAGGAATTCTCGCATAGAGCTGAGTCCTTTGCATGCTTTTAGACCCGAGTTCTTTGGGCCAACAGGGAAATTTATTAGGTGAAGAAGAAGTCCCCTTCACCATGGAATTATCTTGACGCGGTGTAGGAATAGCACTGAATAGACCTTACCCTTTATGGTCTAGCAACACTTGCCTAGAAAAATGGGGAAGCAATGACCAAAGACATGCTCATCTAAACTTTAGTAGAGGAACTTTTGTGGGATAAGGCTAGGCATATGTCTCAACTACTAATATTAGGCCAACGATACTCTAAAATTTACCAGGGTCACTGAGATCTATAGGCCCGCATAGCTGAGATAGAGACCTAGTTAGTTGCATCCCCTTCTCATGAAAGTTTAGCCGTGGCTCAATAGCAAATAATTATCGCATAATCGAAAGTCGATCACCTGAAGTGACAACAAGCAGACCCCACTTTTGACTAGGCGATGATCACCTGACTTAGAATGGGGATAGTGGAGACGACAACAGAAATAATCAGCCTGGCACATATCGTGAGTTAGTTGCAGGTGGAGATAGACACACTAATAGTTGCTATAGCTAACCCTTAAATGAAATTGGAAGCCACTACAGCCACGGAGGTAGTCGTCCAAGGTAGTTTGGATGCCAGCTGGCATGAGTTGGAGGTCTTGAGAGTGAAACTAGGAGCCACTCGAGGGGAAGTTGAGTCATCCATGGCCTTGGCGAAAACCTAATGATGTGATCTAAAGGTTGTCTTTATCGCAATTGAAGATGCTTGAGCTAAGGTGTGGGGCCAGGAGGCCTCCCTAACAGAGCTACATGCCTTTATAGCAGAGTTGGAGGTCCAAAAGTATCAATTGGAGAGCCAGATGTCTGATCTTAAGGAGCACCAGGCGGGAGAAGCAGAGTGTTGGACCATCAGGAAAAAAGAATTTCTTCGATCAGAGAAATTTTATTATATGATTAGTACTCGCTTCGTCCAAATGGTACAACATGAAATTGATGGCATCCTGAAGCAACTGGTAGAGAATGGGAAGCTTTCTGCCAACTCCCCCTCCCAGTCATTGACCTTTTGAAAATCAATGAAAGTATCCCTAATAAAGATGATATTGATTTTTAAGATGTACTTATCATTTGTAACAGTTTTTCGTCAATATGATGGAATTTTGGAAGATTTGTGTTGCTTTCTGCTATGATTATAGAGACAAGGATCTCGACCCCAATACGTTCGAGTCTGGGGGAGTTTGGGCCATAAAAATGATAAGGTGATATGATACTCACTTGACCCTTATATGAAAGGGAGTCTGTTACTACAACCTGGAGGATCTCGACCCTGATTATATCCAAGTTTGGAGAAGTTTGAGCCTTAAAAAGGATAAGATGATACAATACTTGTTTAACCTATGTATGAAGGGGAGTCCGCTACTGTAGCTTGAAGGATCTTGACCTCGACTATCGAAGTCCGAGGGAGTTTAGATCCTGTAAAGGATAAAGTCATACGGTACTTGCTTGACCCCTGTACAAAGAGGAGTCCGCTACTACAATATGGAAGATCTCGACCATAACTATGTCTAAGTTTGGAAAAATTTAGGCACTGAAAATGATAAGACAATATGGTACTCATTCAATCCTTGTATGAAAGGGTGTCCGCTATCGCATCCTGGAAGATCTTGACCCTAACTTTGTCCAAGTCTAGGGGAGTTTGGGCCTTAAAAAGGACAAGGTAATATAGTGCTCGCTCGACCAGTATACGAAGGGGAGTCCACTACTATAACCTGGAGGATCTCGACCCCGACTACATCAAAGTCTAGGGGAGTTTGAGTCTTGAAAAGGATAATGCGATATCATACTCCCTCGACCCTTGTATGAAGGGGAGTCGGTTACCGTACCTGGAGAATCTTGACTTCGACTATCTTCAAGTTTGAGGGAGTTTAGACCATGAAAAGGACAAGACGATACAGTACTCTCTCAACCCTTGTATGAAGGAGAGTCCACTATCACAGTTTGGATGATCTTGACCCTGATTACGTCTAGGTCTAGGAGAGTTTGAACTCTAAAAAGGATAATGTAATAGGTACTTGCTCGACCCTTGTATGAAGGAGAGTCCACTACTGTATCCTTGAGGATCTCGACCCTAATTATGTCCAAGTTTGGAAAAATTTCGGTCTTGAAAAGGATAAGATGATATGATACTCGTTCAATACTCTCCAAATTATAATACTTAGAATGCCCTTTACCGAGTTTAACAAGGTTGCAGTCGAGTCAGTAAAAGACCTCACCTAAGAAATTAGCTCAGATGAAACATAATGAATTAAAGCAGGAGGCATGCCAATTATGGAAGGTGTCAAGTCAAGAGGTTTTAATAGGTATCTTATCAATAATAAGGAGCGTTGGTTACAACTGAAGTTATGGTAGTTATAGGTGATAGTTATGAAGTCTCTTAAAATCCTATAGTCACCTGGAATAAAGATGCCACTACCACCGTCTAGAATAAAAATGCCAAGTGAAGGACGAGTGTTGCCGCTCAGAAGAGACCTTTTCTTCTTCCTTCTCTATATAAGATAGTCATTTTAATAAGTGAGGTATGCGTAATTCATAATTGATAGAATAATCACTCCACTTCTAATGTTCTCTGTCTTATTCTCTTATTTTGACTTGAGCATCGAAGGAGTGAAGCTAAGGTAAGCCTTTGTCCCCTTCTGACCTCCTGTCGGTCTTTTTCAACTAGATAGAGGGAAGATGACTTCTTAGAATTTGACTCTTTGAAGACCGACTTATTGGTAATCGACTCAATTAAAGAAGAAGATCTAGCAGAAACAGTAGGTCCAACAATAGTAGTAGGTTTAGTAGTAGGAGCTGACACAACAGAAAGTCAAATCGGAATGACTCGATGGGGAGTTGACCCATCCCTCATTCTCAATCTGGAACATTGAAATATGATAAAAATCAAGGTAGAATTGAGGGGAGTCAACTTGTGCGCGGTCTAAGGGTGGTCGGGTCAAGACGAATCAACTTCGATGAGGGATCTTGTCCGAGAGGATGTAAGTTATAAGGGAGGCGCCGGTTATGCGGAGGATAGAAGACACGTCTATTGCGTTGATCTGGTGGTCAAGGCAGGGGACCCCATTGCAAGAGGTCAGCGCCACGTGGAGATTAAAGGGTCGGGGGTCCACCGGAGGAGGATGAGCCGACCGGACTCGGAAGAAAAGGATAGACCGATCGGCTAACCGAGGAGCATCCAACAGTAAAAGGTGCCCTGACAGGGGTCGGGGTTCCGATGCTCAGTTGAAACAATGTCTAAGGGCCGACTCGCCCGGAAGTCTCCTCAGCATATCAATGCAGGCGACAGGCGAGACGTGAGGGCGTGCCGCCCGGCCAGCGCAGGGGATGAGGGCCGTCCGGACGACGGTCTCCGTCCAGCCGGCCGGACGTACGTCCAGCCGGCCGGACGTACGTCCCGGCTGGCGGTGGGTAAAGGGGGACAGGAACATCTTCTGACAGCCGTCAAGTCCTATGGCTAGGCCATACTCCAAGTCTGACAACGAGGTGTTCTGTTGTCCCATCGAAGACGTGATTGGGCTGTAGCAGTATGGCGTAAGGTAAGCTTTCTGACACACACTTACCGAAGTATGGGCTTCGGACATGTATGTGCCTCGGTGGACGCATAGGATCTCTTTCACCGCTCTATATAAAGAGCCTCATACTTCGCCGGAGGTACGCGTTCAAGACCTTTGGAGCTACTTTTTCCACCACCTGCTTACCTGACTTGAGCGTCGGAGGCCAGGCCTGACTTCTGTGCAGGTCCGCCGGAGCATCGTGCCACCAGTCGAAGATCCACGTCAGCAGTCGAAGAGCGCCCCGTGCCCAGCGTCCGTTGATTCAGCATTCGGACAGGATCAATTTGGCGCCGTCTGTGGGAACGCTCCTGCATCCGAACGGAAACAATGGACGAGGCTGGACGACAACACACAGTGACGCTTTCGACGGAGGAACTCGACGCTCTGATCGAGATAAGGGCCGCCAAGCTTGTGGAGCAAAAACAGAAAGCAACAGCCGAGCGGCCGGAGAAGCAAGCAACGTCAGCGTCTGGTGGTCGAGCGGAAACACCACCGGCTATCGTTCTATTCCGTCGGGCCCTATTCAGGACGCCTCCTGATGCTGTAGCAGTGAATCGCAATCGGGGATCTTCGTCAGATGAAATACTAATACGGGACAACAGAAAAGGCAAGGCCCTCCGAGCGGACGCTTCTCCTGAGCGGAAGCACCGACTGCCACAGTCCCATTTCCCTCAAAAGCAGATACTTCATCTCCCGAATTCAACTTATAGCAAGCCCCTCCTTCTGGAACCTCAAGAGCGGGAGTTTGATGTCAGGCGATGAATCGACCGCATACGAGGAAGTTGGGTGGACGAGCCGCCGAGCGGATGAAGATGGATTGGCACTTGGATCCACCATGAAGCGCAAATTATCTCCAGCCTGTCCGGGGCAGGGTGAAAGGTGCACCAATAGAATATGTGTTGTATATTTTCCGTTTGGTTGTATGTTTGAAATGCAGAAGGCAAAATATTATAATGTGCGCAATTGGCATTATCGGCCGAGCGGCCTATCTTCATGGTGTATAAGATCCGAGCCAAGTGCTCGAGGCCGAAGGCCCCGAGCCGTTCGGCCGGAGGTATAGTATCCGAGCCAAGCGCTCGAAGACGAAGGCCCCGAGCCGTTCGGCCGGAGGTATAGTATCCGAGCCAAGCGCTCGAGGACGAAGGCCCCGAGCCGTTCGGCCGAAGACGAAGGCCCCGAGCCGTTCGGCCGGAGGTATAGTATCCGAGCCAAGCGCTCGAAGACGAAGGCCCCGAGCCGTTCGGCCGGAGGTATAGTATCCGAGCCAAGCGCTCGAGGACGAAGGCCCCAAGCCGTTCGGCCAAAGGTATAATATTCGAGCCAAGCGCTCGACGAAGAAGACCCCGAGCCGTTCGGCCGGGAGTACGTTATCCGAGTTGGGAGAAAGATATCGTTGCCGAGCGGCTGTATTGAAGTTAGCCTTAAGAAGACCGTCGAGCTCCGACGTTAAATATCGAGAGACGAGCCGGCGTCTATAAACGTCCGAGCGGAAGACCGTCGAGCTCCGACGTTAAATATCGAGAGACGAGCCGGCGTCTATAAACGTCCGAGCGGAAGACCGTCGAGCTCCGACGTTAAATATCGAGAGACGAGCCGGCGTCTATAAACGTCCGAGCGGAAGACCGTCGAGCTCCGACGTTAAATATCGAGAGACGAGCCGGCGTCTATAAACGTCCGAGCGGAAGACCGTCGAACTCCGACGTTAAATATCGAGAGACGAGCCGGCGTCTATAAACGTCCGAGCGGAAGACCGCCGAGCTCGACGTTAAATATCGAGACGAGCCGGCGTCTATAAACGCGCCGAGCGGAAGACCGCCGAGCTCCGACGTAAATATCGAGAGACGAGCCGCGTCTATAAACGTCCGGGCGGAAGACCGCCGAGCTCCGGCGTTAAATATCGAGACGAGCGGCGTCTATAAACGTCCGAGCGGAAGACCGTCGAGCTCCGATGTTAAATATCGAGAGACGAGCCGGCGTCTATAAACCCTCCGAGCGGAAGACCGTCGAGCTCCGACGTTAAATATCAAGAGACGAGCCAGCGTCTATAAACCCTCCGAGTGGAAGACCGTCGAGCTCCGACGTTAAATATCGAGAGACGAGCCGGCGTCTATAAACGTCCGAGCGGAAGACCGTCGATCTCCGACGTTAAATATCTAGAGACGAGCCTGCGTCTATAAACGTCCGAGCGGAAGACCGTCGAGCTCCGACATTAAATATCGAGAGACGAGCCGGTGTCTATAAACGTCCGAGCAGAAGACCGTCGAGCTCCGACGTTAAATATCGAGACGAGCCGACGTCTATAAACGCCCGGCGGAAGACCGTCGAGCTCCAGGCGTTAAATATCGAGAGACGAGCCGGCGTCTATAAGCGTCCGGCGGAAGACCGTCGAGCTCCGGCGTTAAATATCGAGAGAAGTCGGCGTCTATAACCGTCCGAGCAGAAGACCGTCGAGCTCCGACGTTAAATATCGAGAGACGAGTCGGCGTCTATAAACGTCCGAGCGGAAGACCCTCGAGCTCCGACATTAAATATCGAGAGACGAGCCGGCGTCTATAAACGTCTGAGCGGAAAACCGTCGAGCTCCGACGTTAAATATCGAGAGACGAGCCGGCGTCTATAAACGTCCGAGCGGAAGACCGTCGAGCTCCAACGTTAAAAATCGAGAGACGAGCCGGCGTCTATAAACGTCCGAGCGGAAGACCGTCGAGCTCTGACGTTAAATATCCAGAGACGAGCCGACGTCTATAAACGTCCGAGCGGAAGACCGTCGAGCTCCGACGTTAAATATCGAGAGACGAGCCGGCGTCTATAAACGTCCGAGCGGATGACCGTCGAGCTCCAACGTTAAATATCGAGAGACGAGCCGGCGTCTATAAACGTCCGAGCGGATGATCGTCGAGCTCCGACGTTAAATATCGAGAGACGAGCCGGCGTCTATTAACGTCCGAGCGGATAACCATCCACGTGATACATTTTGGCGGTAAGAGCCGACCGACGACAGAGCCTGTTCTTGAAGGCCAACATATGGCCGAGCGGCTCGCTTAACGAAAATATATGAAAACCCCTATGAGGTAAGGTGCAAAGCAGTAGATGGTTAATAGGAATTAAAGATGTGAGCACATGAACGAACGACGTTCGCGCGCCGAGCGGCTGCGCAGTTGCGTAGCGAAAGACTTTTCGAAGACAATCGGCTTGAGTCCATGTTAAATTATGAAGCCGAACGGAGGAGTTTTAAAGAACACTTAGACATGACGAGAGGAAAATTTCTTGCCAAAACAAAAGTTGAAGGAACGGAAAAGATAATCTATTTATGCCGAGCATTGGGCAAACCAAAAAAGTTACAGCGAGAATAAGTTGCGCCGAATGTCGAGGATACAAAAAAGTTGGTAAAAAACACTCCTCACGCATCAAAGTCAAAAAGAGCATCGGGAATGGCGCCCATCACTATAGACAGATCCTCTGGGGGGATGGTCAGCTCGGCGGGAAGGTGACCTTTAGTCTTCAAGTAATCTACCGCCGCCTTAATCGCTTCTTCAAAAGTGAGGGAAATCTTGTCGGTGAACTTCTCTCCGAAATCGTCCGAGCGGACGAACGCCTTCCTCACTTCGTCAGAACGAGCCGACTCCCCCTCCTGATACTCTTTGAGCGCGGCTTGGGAGGCATCGTTGGCAGCACGGAGAGCCTTTAAATCCCCTTCAAATTTCAGCAGATCGGCCGAGCGGCCCTCCTTCTCTGTGGCCAGAAGGGCATCCAGATCCTTGATGCGTTGCTCTAGCCCTCTGATCTCCACCTTCATTCGGTCCATGTCATTGATAGCCTGGCGCTTCCGAGTGGTCGCCGTCTTGATCTCCTTATCTCGTTGTTTGACCACCGCTTCAAGCCGAGCCACCTCGCTCGCCAGATCGGAAGCTCGTTTCCGTTCGGCTTCCAGTAATCTTTTGGCCTTCTCCAGAGCGGTCGTCGGTTGTCGGTTGTCCCCTGCGGCTTTAAGTTTTTTCAATTCATCCTCCAGCTCGGCCAACCAGTTGCTAATGGCAATCTGCTCCACCCAGTTCTGCGAGCAAAAGTGAATAGGTTAAAAACTAAATCCAAATACACGAACAAAGAAAAAGAGCATACCCCGGTGGCCTGTTGAAGGTTGCTGTCGCCGAGCTTCCCAGGAGTCATCGCGGTTATTCGGCGCCGAGCATCCTCCCAAGCTTTTGCAAGAGGGCCTGTCAAGGTGATCTGCTGCTCGGGGACTAATGGTCGATCAGCAGCAGCCATGTATTCCTCCGAGGGGAGGCGCAGGACGGTTTTAATTAAATTCGGGCCGCTCGGCTCACTCTGAGAAGCTTCGGCCTTACCGGATGGCCCACTAGTGGACGAGGAGGGAAGCTTGCCCAAACGCCTAATACGGCGCAGAGTTCTTGAAGGGCTGGACGGCGGCACCTCATAGCTTGCACTCGGAGAGCCATGTGGAGTCGGGGTACTCTCTAGAGAAATGGTCCCCGATAACATCGGAGCATCCGCGCCCCGCTCGAGCTGTGGCTCATCAAAGGCAGTTGATGCAGATGCCGGCTCTGGCCGTCTGCGCTTCCGAGTGAGCAGGGGAACATCATCGGCCGAACGACCCTCCACCTCGGCTTGGGTAGAAGGTTCTGTGCCGCCCGCTGCCTCGTCGTGAGAGGTAGTAGCTGCTAAGGCTTCAGGGGCATCCTGAGTCCCCTCACCTACTTCGCTGGTCGGATCAGCTGGATCAAGGCCCCGCTCGGCGACCTCCTTGTTCTTTACCCCCTCAATCTGAGCGGCCTTCAATTTGAGCTTCTCGGTCGCCTTAGCACGCCACATAACTTCAGCTGCAGAAATAAAGATTAAATCAATTAGAACAAAAGAAAAGGGAGGGATGAGAATCGCTTACTCATGCTGCAGGGCAGATCGGTTGGGGTAGAAGACAGGCCGAATACATACATTACTCCCGGAAGGAGCAGCTTGTCAATGTGATAGCGCTGACCCACCAACCGCTCGGCCGCATGAAGGTATGCCGCATCGCCTCTAAATTTGCCGAGCTCCGGTTGCGCAGGCATCGTCGTCTACCACTTGGTACGGAAAGTTGGCGGCTCGGGAAAACGCACATAGAAAAAGTGCTCCTTCCAATGTTTATTGGAGCTCGGCATATTATCAAAAAGGACAAAACCTATCCTAGACTGGAAAATAAAGGTACCCCACTCGGCTTGCTTGGGATAAAAAAAGTAGTGAAAAATCTTAGGGTCGAGGGGGATGTTGTTCGGTTTAAAAAGGACTATCACTCCGCTCAACAGCCTAATGGAGTTAGGGACTACCTGGCCGAGCGGAATGCGAAAATAATTGCAGATTTGTAAGAAGAACTTGTGGGGTGGAAAACGTAGCCCGGCCAAAAATTGGTCTCGGAAGAAAAGAACAGTGCCGGGAGGCGGTTCATGTGGCCGGTCGGTGGTGTCAGCTACTATGATGTGGTGGTCGGTCGGCAGATCATAGGTTCGAGTGAGGCGCAAGGCGTCCTCCTCGTCGAACCGACTTTCCATGGTCGAATACCAAAGACCAGGAGCACCGCCGGTCGGCTGTGAGGTACTGGTCATGGTATAAGGCCAGGGATGGACGCGTGATGGAAGGAAGGAGAAATAAAACTAGGAAAGAGTGCGGGATGATAAAAGAAATAGCTAATAGAGAGAAGAAAGGAGATGCAGCAAGGAAAAGGAAGCCTTACGGGCAAGGGAGATGATCGGAAGAAGCTTTAGGGTCGCCGGAGAGCCGGAACGCAAGGTCGCCGGAGAAGAAAGGAGCAGCGAGACGTCGGGAGGAGATGGGGCCGAAATGTGGCGGAAAGCGGAAGTCGGAGCTTTATAAGGGCGGCCGCTATCAATTTCAGCCGTCCGATCCAAGTCGTCGATAACGAGGTCATCATCCAGCCGTTCATTTCAAATGGCGGCTGTCCCATCGGAAGTGACGCCACCGCCATACCCTGACAAGAGAAAGGTAGCCATGTGTCAGCAAGTTACGGGTTAACGCACGTGGTTGACAGACAACTCGACATAATTTCCAAGGCACGGGCAAGATATCGTCGAACGGCCAAGCAACCCTTAGCCTGTCCGAGCGGACTAAGGTATCTGTCGCCACTCGATCAGATCGGCAGTCCAGTCGACTAGACTTGAGGGGAAGACAAGTGATCCGGTGGTCAAGGCAGGGGACCCCATTGCAAGAGGTCAGCGCCACGTGGAGATTAAAGGGCCGGGGGGTCCACCGGAGGAGGATGAGCCGACCGGACTCTGAAGAAAAGGATAGACCGATCGGCTAATCGAGGAGCATCCAACAGTAAAAGGTGCCCTGACAGGGGTCGGGGTTCCGACGCTCAGTTGAAACAATGTCTAAGGGCCGAGCGGAAGGTACTCGCCCGGAAGTCTCCTCAGCATATCAATGCAGGTGACAGGCGAGACGTGAGGGGCGTGCCGCCTGGCCGGCGCAGGGGATGAGGGCCGTCCGGACGACGGTCTCCGTCCAGCCGGCCGGACGTACGTCCCCGCTGGCGGTGGGTAAAGGGGGACAGGAACATCTTCTGACAGCCGTCAAGTCCTATGGCTAGGCCATACTCCAAGTCTGACAACGAGGTGTTCTGTTGTCCCATCGAAGACGTGATTGGGCTGTAGCAGTATGGCGTCAGGTAAGCTTTCTGACACACACTTACCGAAGTATGGGCTTCGGACATGTATGTGCCTGGGTGGACGCACAGGATCTCTTTCACCGCTCTATATAAAGAGCCTCATACTTCGCCGGAGGTACGCGTTCAGGACCTTTGGAGCTACTTTTTCCACCACCTGCTTACCTGACTTGAGCGTCGGAGGGTCGCCGCCGGGAACCCCTTCCCGGCCCAACTTCTGTGCAGGTCCGCCGGAGCATCGTGCCACCAGTCGAAGATCCACGTCAGCAGTCGAAGAGCGCCCCGTGCCCAGCGTCCGTTGATTCAGCATTCGGACAGGATCATGCGTAATTAATGATAATGACACTATAAGAGAAAAAATGTGTCAGTTATGGGAGTAGGTAATAACACCACCACCAACAATAATGAGATGTGACAATGGTAGAAAAGAGATGTACGTCTATTACAAAGGGATCTCTATTAAGATTCTTAAGCACACTCTTTCCTAATCTATATAAGGCAATGACAATAGCAAGGAAAGACATTGGATGACTTGTTTTTGCTACTCTATTTTATTTTCCTATTTCTCATTTACTTTGGTTTTTGTTAGAACCTCTAGTGGTGTTTTGATGTGCTGTCAAATAAGTTCAAGTTAGGTTCTATTTTATTTTAATCTGTATGTCTACGTATGCAACAACTTAGGAGAATATATAGATATTCGATGGCTAAGGAGCATTAAAGACGGCAATCCTTGGCAAAAGACACAAGTGAGAGAGAAGGATGGCACGAGAAAGGAGCTGACGGGCTCGGTGCATCCATGGTATGAGGAGCTATGGAAGAATACTCCGACTGAGTAAAAAGAATCATAGGAGCAAGTCAGAAGGGCTTGGTGCATCCGAGGGATGAAACCCCATAAGGAAGACTACGCAAGGTGACCGAGACAAAGTTGAGACAACTACATGTCCGGGAGATCGAGAATCATCCATGTGATCGGAGAAGATGAAGTCAACAAATGGTTAAGTCTAAGGTTGAACATGTCCAAACGACCGAGAGCTTTCATGTGACCAAAAGCCAACTATTGAGTCATCCAGGACCATTATTGAAACAAATTAGAATGATCACATTAGAGAATCTCCAGGCGACTGGAGAGCCGCCGATCTACCGAAGGGGAATGAGTTATCCAGAGCTATTGTCAAAGAGAATAAAGCTTGAGGACATGTCAACATCGTCCAAATGACAATAGAGGATATGGTCAACCAGAGATGCCACGTCAGCACAATGGTCAAATTGAAATGCAGGCTATAAATATTATTAAAGCTCAAAAAACAAGACACACAACACACTTGTATTATTTCTCTTTTAGTTCTGTTTTAATGTTCACATGCTTAACCCTTGTAAGAGGCTTCTACGCCTTTGGATCGTTTCTAAAGAGGAGAAGATAGAGGAGCTTTCATAATTCTTAGACTAACAACCTGAGGGTTGTAGACCAAGTAATTTGTCTAGCCTCTTTCTTTTTGTATTTGCATGTTATTGTTAATGTGTATGTGTCCTTGCTAGATCATTAGCAAGAGAAATATATTGGTTTTAATTTACAGGTCGCTATCCATCCCTCCCCTTTAGCGATCCGAACTGCTTCTACAACACTAGTAATTTGTATCAAAGTTGGACCACTCAAAAGAACTAATCATCGACTTAGCAACTAGATCAAGGGATCAAGAAATGATCGGATCAAATATCTACCCACCTAAGTTCAAGGGCAAATTAACAATGTGGAAAAAAAAGGAGGTATTTTTTAAAACTAATTTTGAAATTATGGTTTATATAAAATATGATTTCGAAGTACCCAAGAACGAGGATAGAGTAGAAATCGATGAACAACGATGGAACAAAAATCAATGAGAAGAGTTTATCGCAAATGGTAAGGCATAGTTCCATCTTCTTAATGTGTTACCAGTACAAGAGCTCAACTGGATTGGCACTTATTGTTGGTCTCTTTGGAGGCTGATAAGAGGAGAGGGGTGAATTGCCCTATAAAAATAAATTACACCTTTCTCGGATTTTCAACTTAATAATAAAACTTGTAACTTTAAATAAAAGAGACTAATTAAAAGAAATCAGACACAGAGGGTTTACTTGGTTTGCAATTAGAGGATTGCTAATCCAAGAAAAAGACGGCACACTATTTGATGATCTCCTCTGGGCGGAGTAGCCTCTTACAGCGTTGACATCACAAAAGAATAGTAAAGCACAGAGAAAATAGATTACAAGTTGATTGATTAATCTGTGCAAATCAGTGCTATATTTATAGCACTGTTCGGGGCGCCCTGGGGGAGATAAAATTTTATCCCCCAACATTTAGATCGAGTCAAAACTCGATCTAATTAAAATCTTCGGTCCGGGCGCCCGGAAGAGTTCCAGGCGCCCCCGGCTGTTTTGGGCGCTCGGAATGGTTCCGGGCGCCCGAAGCCCTAAAGTCAACAGAAGTTGACTTTCTTCGTCCTGGACCGCTGCTCTGGTTCAGCTCGTCTCGGTCCAGGTCTTTCGCTAGCCTTCCTTCCCGGTTTCTCGTCTCTCGAACGTCGCGTACGTTCTTCTCGTCCACCGGTGTACTTTTCTGCGGTCACCTTGTCCCTCAGACGCACCGAGCTCGTCAGCTCTCTCCCCGTGCTGTCCTTCTTGCTAGCCATGTCTTCTGCTCGACTTCTTGTGTTCCTAAGCTCCTGCACACTTAGACATAAGGGTTAGACAAAACATGACCTAGCTTAACTTGTTTGATCACATCAAAACACCCTGGGGTTCCAACAATCTCCCCCTTTTTGATATGAGCAACTCAAGTTAAGATAGGGTAAACAAATGCAATGAAAATAATTGATTTTGCAAATAAGTCCAAAAAGATTTTTAGTTTCATTTCATATCACCTCCCCCTAGACTTAACATACTTCTCCCCCTTTGATCACATAAAAAAATGGGGTTCTTTTTAACAAGTTTAAGGTAAATTCTAACTTAAAAAAAATAAAATATGAGAATTTTTCAAAAGTTTAAGTTTTGTAAAAAAATTCTATGTAATCAAATTCCAAACAAATTTCATAAGTAAAATTTTCTAAGATAAATTGCAATAATTTTTAAGTTTTAAACCTAATTTTCAATTTAAGTTTCAAACATAATTCAAAATTTTCTTTAAAAGGAATTTTTTTTTTAAAACCAATTATTTTTTTCTTTTAAAATTTACAACAGAAACATTTTCTAAGTTAAACAAAATTTTCAAAACAAATGTTTAAAAATTTTTAAGCATTTTTTAATTCTAACTTTAATGTTTTTTCCATAAAGTTAATTAAACATTTGATTTCAATATTTTGGCTTCCAAATAGTGGCGAGGCACTAGGCCTTCTTGGTTATTAGAGCAACAATCACTTCCTTGGATAAAGTCTCATAATGAAACATTCTGTTTAACTTTCTCACTAAAAATGCTACGTTTAATTTTAAATTCAAGTTAAACATGTTTTCGGAACCCAATAGAGGTTCCTTCCTATAGGGTTAATCAAGAATTTTCTAGGTACATAGGCTTTTGATATTTTTCTGATTTGACTTTGGTGAAACCTATAGTACCAGTTTAATCTTCTATAATTTTTAAAAATAGAAATTTTTGAACAGTTAAACTTTTTCAAATTCTCTATTTCTTCTTTTAATTTATTATTTTCTAGTTTTACTTTTTCAAAGTCTTCTATTAAACATGATTTTGTTAAAGTTCTTTTTATTTCTAAAATTTTATTTTTTAATTTGTTATTTTTATTTTCTAATTTAAATATAGACTTTGTCATAGTCTTAATGCCAAAGTAAAGTTGATCAGGAGGTAAGAGGCATACCTCATTTACCATATCAGACTTGAAGCCTGAATCTCCTCCTACTTCGCTACATTCATCCGAGGTCTCTCCCCCTTCATCGATGTGGGTTCTGATGTACTTTGCCCTTCATAGCTTGCCATCAGTGCTATCCTAGCATATTCTTGAATCTCAGACTCAGATGATGAAGTGTCGTCCCAAGTGGCTTTTAGAGTCTTGTGCTTCTTGGGTATCTTGACTTTGTCCTTCTTGAGTTCTGGGCAATCCTCCTTTAAGTGTCCTTCCTTTTGACACTGGTAGCAACAGACCTTTCTTCTATTTCTTAGATTCTTCTTATTCTGCATTTCTTTAAATTTATTAGATCTAAAAAACTTTCTAAAATTTCTTACCATATATGCTTCTTGGTCTTCTTCTGAGTCTGACTCTGTTTCATCCTTTTTGGTTGCGTTCAGTGCCATAATCTGACTTGATTCCTTTATTGTCCCTCCACATCTAGTTTCATGTAATTTAAGAGTAGAAAACAACTCTTCTAGAGTACTTACCTCCATGTCCTTTGAAATATAGTAGGCGTCGATGATTGGCGTCTAGTCTGGAGTTCTGGGAAATGCGTTGAGTGCGTAGCGTATGGTGTCCCGATTTGTTATCGTTTCACCGAGGTTCTCGAGACTGGTAATTAATTCCTTTACCTTCGCGTGTAGATTAGCTACATTCTCACCTTTTTCAAGACGAATGTTCGTTAGTTTGTTCCGAATGATGTCTCTTCTTGCTAGTTTTGCTTTGGATATCCCTTTTGGAGTTCCAGGAACTTCTCCCAGAGTTCATTGGCCGACGAATAGCTTCCGATGCGGTTAACTTCCTGAGGTGGCAACACGCTTAGCAGGTGATATTCCGCTCAGTTGTTCGCTACGGAATCATTCTGCTCGTTCTTTGTCCACTGACTCTCTTCTTTTTCTTCTCCATTCTGATTCGTCGGAGCTACAAAGTCATACTTTATAATTAACTGAATTTCGAAATCAGTTTTCAGGAATACCTCCATACGACGCTTCCAGTGTGCGAAGTCCCCCTCGAATTTTGGTGGAACAATGCTTGGTCCGGCCATCTTGTTGCTTCGATCGGCGGTTAGTCCTCCTGAAGCGCCTTGATCTAATACCAGTTGTTGGTCCCTTTGGAGGCCCACAAAAGGGGAGGGGCGAATTGGACTATAAAAATAAATTACACCTTTCTCGAATTTTCAACTTAATAATAAAACTTATAACTTTAAATAAAAGAGACTAATTAAAAGAAATCAAACACAGGGGGTTTACTTGGTTTACAATCAGAGGATTGCTAATCCAAGGAAAAGATGACGCACTATCTGATGATCTCCTCTGGATGGAGTAGCCTCTTACAGCGTTGACAACACAAAAGAATAGTAAAGCACAGAGAAAATAGATTATAAGTTGATTGATTAATCTGTGCAAATCAGTGCTATATTTATAGCACTGTTCGGGGTGCCCTGAAGGGTCCGGGTGGCCTGTGGGGGATAAAATTTTATCTCCCAACGTTCAGATCGAGTCAAAACTCGATCTGGTCAAAATCTTCGGTCTGGGCGCCCGGAAGGGTTCCGAGTGCCCCGGGCTGTTCATTCCGAGCGCCCGGAGCGGTTCCGGGCGCCCGGAACCCTGAAGTCAACAAAAGTTGACTTTCTACGTCCTGGACCGCTGCTCTAGTTCAGCTCGTCTCGGTCCGGGTCTTTCACTCTGGCTCCGCTAGCTCGGGTGATCTCGGCCATCCGGAACAGGGCTCACCCGAACCCAAGTTCTGGCTTTCTCCTCGAGCAGCCTTCCTTCCCGGTTTCTCGTCCCTCGAATGTCGTGTATATTCTTCTCGTCCATCGGTGTACTCTTCCGCGGTCACCTCGTCCCTCGGACGCACCGAGCTCGTCAGCTCTCTCCCTGTGCCGTCCTTCTCGCTAGCCGCATCTTCCGCTTGACTTCCTGTGTTCTAAGCTCCTGCACACTTAGACACAAGGGTTAGACAAAACAGGACCTAGTTTAACTTGTTTGATCACATCAAAATACCCTGGGGTTCCAACACTTATGACTCAACCAAAGATCTCTAAAAAAAGTCCCTAGAACTTCACAACGGAACCTCAGAAATAAAGATGGCTAGAAGGGATTTGCTGAGAAATTAACTGACTCATCGACGACTATGGAAGGGAGAGAAGGTGGCGCAACTACACGTGAAGCTAAAAGAGATAGTCATTGGTCTCAACAACCTTGGAGAGATAGTTTCAAATCGGAATGATCTCAGTTATGCATTAAATGTATTCCTAAGAACCTAAAAGTGGATATCAATAGTGGATTCTTATTACATCTTGAAGGACTTGGAGGTAAATACTTTAGAAGAATTATTTTCGACTTTAAAATTACACGAATCTAAATGTGCAGGTTTAAAAGAAATAGAGAAGACAAACTAAAACATAACTCTAAAAACAAAGAAGAGCGAGACAAATTTAGTGTCTTCAATGGATGGAGATGAACAAGCATACTTAGTAAGAAAAATGAGTAAATTTTTTAAAACTAATAATTTTCATAGGAGACAAGCATCTAAACTATTAAAGAAAAGGGAAAAAAAATTGAAAGCTAAGGTGCTTCAACTACGATGAAGAGGGTCACATAATTGATAACTGCCCCAAGCTTAAGAAAAAGATCAAAGAAAAAGGAGAAGATAAAGCAAAACCAAAGGAAAGAGTGCTAAAAGCAATTTGGAGCGAAACCCCATCTTCAGAGGATCTATAGTTTATAGTTGGTCTTGCGCTAATGACAACTCATCAAAAAGAAAAGTCAAAAAACTTAAGTGAAAAAAGTAACAGTCTAAGGGAGCCTCGATCTATAAATCCAATATGATAATTAAAGTATGCAATTTATCCTCAAATCAACTATACGACGTTATTAAGATTCTTTATAGTTCATTATGCAAACTAAGTAGGGGTGTAAATGAGTCAAGCCGTTAATGAGCTATTCGAAACTTGATTCGATAAAATGTTAGTTTGAACTCGTTTAATGAGACTCGTTAAGATAAATAAATCAAATTCAAGCTTTACAATATTCAACTCGTTAGCTCGTAAACATATTCGTTAAGCTCATGAATCAACTTTTAAATAAAAAAATAATAGTTTTGATATTGAATTTATAGATTTTACATTCTACTTACGAAACATATAGATAAATATATTAAATTTCTTTATTAGAATAAAATTATAAATTTAAATAAGAATATTATAATTTTTTCTAAATATATAATTTAATTTTTAATGAATATTTAAATTTAAATTTTATATTTATTAAGTTCGTTTAGGCTCAATAAAAGCTCGAATAAGCTCATGAATCATGAATATATTCGTTAAATAAAGTTCGAGCTCGGATTGATTATAAACGAGCCAAACTCAAACATTCAAGAGTTCGACTCGGCTCAACTCGATTACACCCCTAAAATTAACCATTAAGCATATAGAATTTAAAAAAATATAAAAATTGAATTAGAAAATAGATTAAAAAATTCATACTGTATGGAAGAATTTGAAAAAGTCAAGAAGAAATTACAAAATTTAAAAAACAAATAGAAAACTAAAAAATTTACATTAGAAAAATTTTCGGTTCAAAAAATTTGAATATGATGTTAAAAAATTAAAGGATAAAATTTAGCTAACAATATTAAGATAAGAAGGACCAAAATATAATTTTAGATATTTTAAAGGGAAAATTTAAAAAATGTTAAAATATTTTATTCCTAAAAAATATTTGATAAATTAAGTAGTCATGAATTTATTTTGGATGTCTAACTATTTTGACCTCTTAAAAAAATTCGAGAATACTCAACCAAGAATTTTTAACAAATGATTGACTTGACATGGATTCAAGAAATTATATTTTTATTTTCTTGATATTCTATTCTAGATTTTATACAAAATATATATTTTTTTAAGTAAAACATGTTTTCTAGCGGTAGTAAAATTTCATGATTTTTGGATCCTTAGGCTAAAATTATTTTTTAGAAAGATATGTATTTTAAAAATTGGGAATTAGCGAAAAATAATTTTTGATAAAAATTAATTTTATATGATATAAAATTTGGTGTTTTACGTGTCATAAAAATTTCAGATTTTTTCTTAATCTTAAAATAAGTTTACTAAACTAAGAAAAATTTGAATTATTCATGAATCCCAATTTTTATTGTTATCCAAAAGTTGAGAAATGAAGTGGAATGAAATGAAAAAGTTGACATAAATGCTAAGGGAGTTAGAATTATTTTACTTATTTTCATTATGTTTATTTTTTATTTTATCCTAATTTGAACTTAATTTGATGAAATCAAAAGGGGAAACATATTAAAATCTCTCGTGGTGTTTTGATGTGTTATGAAATAAGTTCAAATTAAGTTCTATTTTATTTTAATCTATATGTCTAACTATGCAAGAACTTAGTAGAATAAATAGGTATCCAATGACTAAAGAGTATCGGAGATGATAAGCTTTGGCAGAAGATGCAAGTGAGTGATAAGAATAACATGGGAAAGGAGATGACGGACTCGGAACATTCGAAGTACGAGAAGCTACGAAAAAGTACTCCGACAAAGTGAGAATGATGCACGGGAGCAAACTGGAAGAGCTTGATGCATCATAGGGACGAAAAGTTGAAAGGAAGACTGAGACGAAGTCCGGACAACTATATATCCGACCAGCTATATATCCGATCAATAGCGTAGCCAGGATCATCACTCACCTTGGGCTAAATCTTAGTTCAATTGCTCCATCACTCACCTTGAGCTAAATCTTAGTTCAATTACTCCATCACTCGGTGTTCATGCAAGGCCTATTCCAATATTGACCTAAAATAATATTACCAAGGGTGGTTGCTACATGAAAATTATCTGGGCCAACCCTAAAATAATATTGTCTGGATTGACTGTTACATGAAAGTTTGCTGGCTGCACTAGGCTGGAGCCCAGTGTAGCCCAACCCTATCTACGCCATTGTATCCGGGTTATCGGGAATCATCCAAGTGACCGGAGAAGATGAGTCAGCAATTGATCAAGTCTAAGGTTGATCATGTTCAGACGACTGAAGAGTTTTCAGGTGACCAGAATAGAAGTCGATTACTGAGTCATTCAGGATCGTTGTTAAAATGGTTCAGAATGACCACGCAACGAGTCTCCAGGCGATCGAAGGGGAATGAGTAATCCAGAGTCATTGTCAAAATAGATAAAGTCTGAGAACACGTCAACATCGTCCAAGTGCCAGATACAATCGACTAGAGATGTTATGTTAGCATAACAGTTACATGGAGATGAAAGCTATAAACAGTTACATCGAGATGAAAGCTATAAACAGTTACATCGAGATGAAAGCTATAAACAGTTACATCGAGATGAATAAAGAGGACGAAAAGTTCAAGAACAAAACACACAATACACTCATATTATTTCTCTTTCAGACTCATATTATTTCTCTTTCAGACTTTCGGTTCTGTTTTAGGGTTCTCGTGCGTCGTAAGAAACTTCTCGGTATCCGAATTATTTTAAAAATATTAAATAAACCAGTACACGTTTTACTGGGCCGTCCTGGTCACGGCCCGATTAGGCCGAGTTCCCAGTTGTAGCCACCCCAGAGAAAACCCTAGGCCTCTCGTCCTAAACCACTTTAAAATCCTCTGCGTGCACTCCTGTCCGCCGTTCTCTTCTTCCTCACCGTGAGTTGTTGTCCGGAGATCCCTCATGGCGGAGCGTGGTGCAGGAGATCGTGGAGGCTTTGGCCGTGGCTTCGGGCGAGGTCGAGGAGATCGGGGCCGCGGGGACCGCGGTCGTGGCGGTCGACGTGGTGGCGGCCAGCGCGATGAGGAGGAGAAGTGGGTGCCTGTTACCAAGCTCGGCCGCCTTGTAAAGGAGGGAAAGATCACCAGCCTCGAGCAGATTTACCTCCATTCTCTTCCCGTCAAGGAGCACCAGATCGTCGACACTCTCCTCGGGAACCGCCTCAAGGACGAGGTCATGAAGATCATGCCTGTGCAGAAGCAGACCCGCGCAGGGCAGCGCACCCGCTTCAAGGCCTTTGTCGTCGTTGGCGACTCTGACGGCCACGTAGGCCTCGGGGTCAAATGCGCTAAGGAGGTCGCCACGGCGATCCGAGGCGCTATCATTCTGGCTAAGCTTTCGGTGGTCCCTGTTAGGAGGGGCTACTGGGGGAACAAGATCGGGAAGCCCCACACTGTTCCGTGCAAGGTTACTGGGAAGTGTGGATCTGTCACTGTCCGCCTGGTGCCTGCGCCCAGAGGGGCAGGGATTGTTGCTGCCCGAGTTCCGAAGAAGGTTCTTCAGTTTGCTGGAATTGAGGACGTGTACACATCATCCCGTGGTTCGACGAAGACCCTTGGAAACTTTGTTAAGGTTAGTTTTTCTTTGATTATCAATTTTTATATCTTCAGTTTGAAGATATAATATTCATTTTTTTTTTTTTTTGCTATGTTATGAAATATGGTAGTTATCTCGGTTTTTCTATGCATATTGATGATTACTATCTCTAGACAAGTGTTTCTGGAATCCTAGTAGAGGTAATTCAACATAATGGGGGGCTTGGAACTTCCAATGGGGAAAAGTAACCTTATTGGTTACTTATTGGTATATCTCATGTTGCTGGTAGTTAATCTTTCAGTTTTTTTTTTACTTTCTTTAATAGAAATTAATAGAAATGAAGAACAGGGTAAATTTCACTTGATTGATAATTTTGTAATTTTGGCTTCACAGGAATTTTTAGCCCCCAACACAAATGGAAGAAGCATAAACTGAGATTTATTTGCTTTAACAAATTATTGAACACATTCAGTTTTTTATTCTGTTTAATTGGGCTTTGCCGATGCCTATTTTTATCAGGCACCACCTAGTAATTTGGGGAAATTAGAATCTAAATGATAAGTAGTTTCTTTAATATCATAATCCTCTTAGGTCAAAAGGTACCTAAATTTTGCGCAGGATTTATGATTGTGTTAGAATTATTAATTCTGGGATTCGAAAAATTCATTCTTAAACTTTGAAGTATAAATTATAGTATATATTTACTTCTAATATTTAATAATAAATGTAGTGAATATTTGAACAATGCAATATAATTCTTGAAGTATTGTATCATTTTGTAGCTAGCAGCTTATATAAGATGAATGATGATTATATGATTAATGATGATGGCAGAAGGTATAAGTGTTTTCTTTAGATTGTTGGAGGTGAGTTGTACAATTCCAGCGGATCAACAGTAGGTAACCCATTTGCCTGTTGTGTGACTAACTGAAATCTCCATTTGTTATTGCACTATTTGAATTTGTTATAGGAATGATTTTAACCTTTATTTTTTTGGCTATTCATCACTTACTATAATCTTCTAATAAAGTGCTTAAAATTAACAATTGTAGGATGCTGATCCCTAGTCCTAATGAAAGTTGAAAGTTGCATTAGGACTAAATTTCCACCATTAAAATTTGTCTAAATTTGTAAATATGAATTTTAATCTTTAACCAAGGTTTTTGCATTGTTCTCAGCTAATGTGACTAATGAAATTAGTCCATGATTATAACATTAGTTCACCAACTTGAAATGGGAGTATTTTTGGGGAAGGTCTAGAGTTGGTACATGCAATGATTAGGAGAAAAAACAAACAATTTTCTGTTGGGAAACAAAATTGGCTGGAGAAATAGCTAGAGAATTAAGTAATATTGGTTTTAAAATTTAGTATTTTGGAGAAAATAATTAAAATGAAGTAGGTATGCTAAGAGTTTATGCTGCTCCACTAGTATTCAAGAATTAAATTAAAAGAGTATTTTGGGAGATTGTAGATGAAATTAGTTTTGTTATACATATAGATGAAATGATTGTACTTGGGGATTTAAATGCTCACATAGAGTCTATGAATACAAAGGTGAAAGGTGCACATAGAAATGGTGGAAGTAATGGTTCAAATTTAGATTTTGCTACATCATATCATTTTATGATCATTAATATTCACTTTGGAAAGAGCATTTGATTAATCTTCAGGGTGACAGTAGATTAAATTAGAAACTTAAGCAGTGGAGAAAAATTTTAGAAATTGAAACTTTTAATATAAAGAAAAAAATTGAACATATGTGACCAAGAGAAATTTTAATGGAACAATTAAGATGGATTAACATAAAATCCATGGAAATAGGAATTTTAGATATTTCACATACATCATCTAGCAAGAAGGGATATTGATGAAGAGATAATTATTAGGATAAAGAATGAATGGTAGAATCAGTGCCGAATGTTTAGAGTTTTGTATGTCCATCATGACTCCCTAACAAAAGCCTTTATAACTTTTCTTAGGAGATTCAATACTTATCGATCAGGGTGTGGGATTATTAGAAAATAGCATGTGGAAAAATTAGATTCTAGAGTCATCTTAGGTGGGAATCTTTATTTTATTTTATTTTATTTTTATTATGGTGAGATCTTGGTTCAAGAGAAAAAGACAAAAACATATGAAAGCTTCTTCTAAGCTAAAGAGGGCAATCGAGCCTTTTTCTGTCTCAGCTATCCTTTAGTTGAAATTTCCACTTGAGCAAGGAAATTGGTTAAAAGAAAGAAATGATTGGACAGATGGAAGGAGAGGAAAACTGCCTTTTGGCAGATGAAAATGGGGAGAGATCCATGAAGTCCTCGTAAAGGATAAACTAAAAAACACCAAAATCTGGAGCTCCAATAATTGATGAAGGGATTTTACTTATAATAATTGAACTTAATTGGAATATCATTAATGATATTTAGTTAAAATTTCTCTCAGATAAGGGTGATAGTGGATTTTGCATTTTGCATTTTGCACTTAATACATTTTGTTTCTTTGCAGGCTACTTTTGATTGTCTGATGAAGACCTATGGCTTCCTCACGCCTGATCTCTGGTTAGACACTCGCTTCAGTAGATCTCCTTTCCAGGAGTACACTGACTTGCTCGCCAAGCCTACCAAGGCAATTCTCATTGAAAACACTGAGAGGATCGAAGCTTAAGACCTCAAGCAATCAGTTTTCCCCTTTAAATTCTACAATTTTGGCTATATAGAAAGTGATTCAATGACTTGGAACCCTTGTTAGTTCATCTGCTGAATTTAATGTATTGGTTAAGTTTTTTGTGTTTGCAACAATTTTGTCATTAACAATTTTATCATTAATGAGGCTCTACTTTTGGCATCAACAATTTATTAATTGCTGTTCTTCCTAATAACACTGCAACTTGAAACTTGATGTAAGACACAAAACAAGTCTTAACATCTACAAAAACTTGACTCTGAAAAAGGTGGGCTAAAGAAAAAGAAGCTTGTGTTAAACAGATTAATTCAATGTGTTTTTTCATTCATTCTGTAGCAGTTGATGCCGCATTCCTGCACATTTGGCCCGGTCACTCGCGAGAATGGACCAAACCACAACGTAGGTGTGCTTCTGCCTACCCGTAAGACCTTTCGAGAAGGGGTACAGGTGAACAATCACCCAGAAGGCAAAGAAGAGCTTCCCGAAGCGAGGTCCCCAAGATTGGTATCCACTGTTTATCGCATAGGAGATCCCAGCAACCACACCGACCAGGTTTACTAAGAGAAGGGTGGTTGGTGGTATCAACAGAGTGGTCCACTTGAACATGTAGAGCTCAGCTAAGTCACCGTCTTCGTCTGAAGCTTAGGATGTAACAGTGAAGTTGGTGTCGATACGGGCAAGAACTTTGAGAAGGTCTAGGAATACGGCAAATAGATGGGCTGATACACCACTGGAGATCCAGAATTGTTCGCTCCTCCACCATTCGTCAATGCCGACACCACTCCACCTCATTTCCAGAATACCAGTAGCCAAGATGGAAATGAAGAGAGAAATGAACCAGATACTTGCAACATTGCTAATCTGCAATCGAAAAGAATTTATCAATACCCATTCATATAGGCATAACATTTATCTTGTTTGAACATCGATAACTTTATTGAAAGTGGAATGAGGCTTGTCAACTGAAGCAGAGGAAAGAACACTCGGTGAACAACGATGAACTTATGAATTTCTGGAAAACGTTTGTACCTAGGGGATAATGAATTTGCCTGTGGGTAAACAAATGGCTGGCAATGTACAGTACAGGAGGAGCGGAACTGAAGTCAGTGTGTAAATGGTGGTGTTGATGTATGCAAATCTTTCCAGGAACCTCAATCGTCCGCCATAACCATACCATATCGGGCAATGGCGGCAAAAGAGAATCTCAACAGATCCCAAGGCCCATCGAAGCACTTGGTTCAGACGATCTGAAGGATTGATAGGCGCCGAGCCTTTGAATGCTGCGCGCTTAGGCATGCATCTTGAATCCAGTGAGAATATCTTCTGTCACAGAACCGTAAATCCATCCAATCTGCAAAATGGAAAGTCAAACTCTAAGAAAGTTCATTACAATGCAAAATGGTATGAGCCTCAGCAGATGGAGCTATGTTGCAAGCTATAGTCAATGAGTTGAAATTGAATATTATGGACCATTTTTCTTCATTTCAAGTTCAATTTTGTTGTGGCAATCAAGTTATTCTCTGAATTTGATACTTACAAATCGTAAATAGAGGAGATGGAGGAATTTATCTGGAATTGTATGTTACATTACTTAGACCAATTGACATAAATTTTAGCACAGAACAAGTGAGACATGAAGAAATAAGGGAGGGTATCCACATTCTTAAATATTGGAACAATAGTATCCACATGCTTACTTTTTCAGTTTTTCTTTTCTGAACTTCTCTTGCTTGATTTAGATTTCTTCTTACGGGAACCTCCACAGCAGAAAGAGAAGGAATTCATTGATTTGTTATTATTCTTGATAGGAGATTCATGCCCGTACAAAGCTGTTCGGCCCATGCTGTCATAGACAGGGCCTTAGTTTGTCAAGACCTCTCAAATTGAACCATGATACAAAGCAATGTAAAAACAAGAGACAATAAGAAGACAGTGAAGCATACACCGAAGTCATGCTTAAGAGAATAGGGAACAGATATATGAGACAATCTCTGAATTAGACAGGGCCTTGGTTTTTTCACGAAGAACAAGAAGAACAATAGTAACTGTTTTCATGAAAACTGTCACATTTGATCCGCTAATAGAAGTGCTAGTGTTTCGTCGTGTTGCGCCACGACCGTGGTGGCCAACACGGCCAAGCCGTGTTGCGCGCTAGGCATTTTGCCTGTGACACGCCATGGTCGTGTTGCCCAAACAGTTGAACACGGCCGTGTCAAATGATACGACCAAACCATGTTAGGCATTATACACGTCGACATGGCCATGCCTCCCAGCATAGCCAGTTCATGTCAGGAGTTGTAAAGTTTTGGTACGGTCGTGCCTCCTAGAACGGTCAGGCTATGTCAAGGGTGTCACAACATGGCCTGGTTGTGTTAGGTGTTATAAGTCATGTTGTTGCTCTATCGTTTGAGTTTCCGCTCAGGATCACTTGGAAATCATTAGTGGAGCAAACAACTTCTGTTCGATTCAGTTTCCTAGGATTTTCTTGAGTCTTTCTACACATGTGCTACTAAATTAAATTATTATGTCGACCCAAAGGAAGAGACTTTAGGTAGGTTTATTGCATTTGTGTCGGTAGATGTATATCTATGTTAAAAGTAATTGACCTAAAGGAAAAATACCTTTAAGCCAGATATATGTTAAAGGTAGCCTAAAATTAAGCAACAACATTTTATTTGTTCAGATTATGCGCATAATATGTTGGCCCAAAGAAATACATTAGGTGGTTGATTAAGATTGTCGTGAGCTATAATTTCATATAACTAGTATAAAGTGTCAATTATGCATATAATATACTGGCCTAAAGGAAGACACATTATGTGACTAACTAAGGTTTGAGTTATATTAGAGAATTTAACTAACAAATTACATTTTAGTTCAGAGATTAAAATGTAATGTTGTATATATGCATGTTTTATTGCATAGTTTTATAATATATATTAACTAATCTATCTATATTCTTGGTTCTTTTAATAGTGAGCTTACAATATCTTCTTTGTTCTAATTCAGTGCAATCAGTAACTAGCAACATTAACATCTCTTGTTGGTGCAATTAACCCTCATGGTTTTGATGTTTGATAATATATCTAAGTCTGATCAGTTTTACCAAGGGTTGATCTAAACAGGATATGATAGTTAGATGTGAGTAAAGTCTAGTCAGGACCAAATGACTAGCAAAGGAAGTCCTAACTGGAGGTTAGGCAAAAAAAAATCCTAATTGAAGGTTAGGTAGGTAAGAAGTCTATCGAGTGACTAGTCCTAACCGGAGGTTATTCAGAAGAAAATTTAAACTGAAGGTTAGATAGGTGATAAGTCTATCGAGTAACTAGTCTTAATTGGAGGTTAGATAAGGAAAAGTCTTAACTGGAGTTTAGATAGATCAGAATTCTATTGAATGATTAGTCCTAATTGGAGGTTAGACGGGTGAAAAGTCTATTGAGTGACTAGTCCTAACTGAAGGCTAGACAAAGATAAGTCCAAGCACGTCAAGTGTGACTGGATGCTTGACAAAGAAAATCCTAGGGAGTGAGCCCTAGGTGGTGAAGGTATGCCTAGTAGGTTAGACCTACAGGGTAAAGATTAGGTAAGTCTAGTAAGTCAAATAAACTACAGTTAAAGGTTAGGTTGCTTTTTTATTGTTGTTTGCTTGTCTTGTAGAAACCTGGAATTGGAAGCAAGAATAAGGAAGTAGATAGGGGCAAACTAGACTCAACCAGACCAAGTCTAGAGTGAACCAGACTTGACTTAGGTTAACCTGGACCAGAGCCAGTTCGGTAGACTCATCCCAAGGATCGATAGACCGATAGAGGTTCCACTGACCGGGTTCGGGTCTTGACCCGAATCGATGAGGTGACACCAGGATCAGTAGACCGATCCTAAGGATCAGTAGATCAATAAACTTGATAATGATGAGATCGTAGATCACGATAAACTTAGTCATTTGGATCAAGTTCATCCAAGATCTGTATACCGATAGGGCTTAATGATAGACTAAACGAGGTTTATAAAAGAAGGCCTCAGGAACAGAGTCGAACAACAATTCTCTACTCTATGGCTCTTCGACTCTGCGTACAAAAGATGACAAGACTACTCGTGCAACCGAGGAAGAGCCAGCAAGAGTGCGAGGAACTCTTGACTTTCGGACCGATTGGCGACACTTTGTTTGTATTTTTCATTACAAGTTTGTTATCATTTCTATATTGTTGTTCCTGTACTTAAACTTGTAAGTGGTTTCTCTACCTCCAGAAAAGCTTTGGAAAGGAGAAGATCTAGTAGACGAGCACCTCCCGTACTTAGGTTTGGATGTACTGACCCTGAGAATTAGGAACCAAGTAAATCCCGCGTGCCCCTTGTTCTTTCATTTATCATTTTATATTCCGCTACTACTAATGCTCTTGATAGAAAGGAATGAATGAACCAACAAAAGATAAAGACGCAATCAAGATTCACACACGCCACCCCCTCTCAACTGTACTGATTCTACAATTGGTATCAACGCAGGAGGCTCTGATCAAACTAACCGTGAAAAGACCAAAGAACACATCATGTGCTTTAAGTATCAGAGATTCGGGCACTACGAGAATCGCCTGAAGAAGAAGGTGAAGATAAAGTCAGAATTAAGGGTTGTGATTCTGATAAGTGTAGTTATGAAAATACCCTTTGCATGATACATTTAAGCAATAAAAATACAAATTTGAAAAATTCAATGAATAATAATTCGAATCTTGATAATAATAATAATCATAAAAATCAAATTCATCTAAATAATAATCAAATTAATAAAAATCTAGATAAAATTTTTAACTCATTCAACCAAGAAAAATCTAACTTAACCAATTCCAATTTAATTAATCTAATTAATATGAAAATAATTAATAATCAAACTAATTCTAATATTAATAATTTGGATTTGAATAATGAATTAATTAATCAATAAAGATAATCTTACAGATAGTTTGACAAATTCAAAAGATAAGTCTAAAACTATAAATCTTAATAACTTAAATTTTAATCAAGATAATCATAAATTAATTAAGATAAATTTAAATTAAAAAACTTCAAATCTTAATAATTCAAATTTAATAAATTTGAAAAACAACATTAATTAAAAGTTAATCTAGATATTGATTTAATCAATCAAGATAAAATAAATTTGAATGATTCCAATTTAATTAATCCAAAATTAATTAATAATTCAACCAATTTAAATAAAATTAATCTAAATTATAATCAAAATAAATATAACAATTTAAATTCTAATCCTAAAAATTTTAATAACTTGAAATTAAATAATGAATTAATTAATCAAGATAATCCTATTAATAATTTGAATAACTGTAATATTAAAAATTTAAATACTAAAAATTTAAAATTAAATCTTAAAAAATGAGAAGATAAAACTTTGAATTTTAATAAAATAAATTATCATCATAACCGTAATTTTAAAAATTTAAACAATAATTATCTGAAGAAAACAAATACTAAAAAAACAAATTTCAAATGAAATAAATTCTAATCCAAATCTTAAAAATTTGAAATTAATTCAAAAAAATTCAAGATTAAATCTTAAAAGCTTAGAAAATGAATCTACAAATTTCAATCATACAAATTAAAATTTAAACACTAAAAATACTAAATTAAATCTTAAAATTAATTATAATAAAGTATCATTTAATTATGAAAAAATGAATAATTCTAAAAATTAGAAATTAAATACAAAAAAATAAAAATTAAATACTAAATGTCATTAAAATAAATCTATAAATTTTAACAAGTTAAATCTAAATTTAAGAAATCCGGAATATATAATTATCAAAGTTTCATTTGATTATGGAACAAATATTAATTAAATATCAAATTTCAAAATTTAAATCCACAACATTTAAAAATTTCAAAAAAACAACACAATTAGAAAAAGAATTTAATACATCAAAAAATTAAATATGAAACCCAAATAAAAAATTAAAAATCATAAACTAAGTTATAATCGAGTAACTTATAATTATGAAACTAATTAATAAATTTCTACCTAATGAAACAATTAGATTAATAAAAGTCAAAATGTGTTAAAGTGGATTAACACATTCACGAGCTCACATGAAATGCATTAAATCAAGAATTTAATATATTATTATAAATCAATTGATAAATGCTTGACTTGATTGACACATGTATATTTGTCATGCTCATGTATATTTTATCCTCTCGGATGGATCTAGTGGTTATCACATAAGGTGTTGTCACTATGAGGTCTGGGGTTCGAATTCGATAAAGCCGAGATAAATGCCTCTCTTATGTGCTAGTCACTATTCTAAAGGTTAGTAGCCGCTTGTGATTTACCTCCTCCGTGTTGGTCTTGGGACGGGTTGGCGGGGGCGTTGGTGGCGAGCGTATTCGTCTTTTTGCCACCATGCTCATGTATATTTTTAATTAAATATTTTTTAGTTATTTATGTCATGTCATGTCATCATGATAGCCTTACTTTATTGCTTAAATTAAATAGCTAGATAGAAAAAAAGATGATCAATTCTTGCCTAACATAGTATTAGTTGGTTAAGATGATAATACGTTAGGGAAATTTAATCTAAGTAGTTAAGTGGAGTAAGGAGTACCCTACTTGATTAGCTTAACTAATTGAAACTAACTGAAAATACCTTGTCATATCCTAAACTAGTTAGATCAAAAATTTTTAAAAATTTGGTTAAGTGTATAATTTCTTAAAAAGACTTTGTCTGAAAAGGTGGTCGATATTCCACTACCCAAGAAGACCTTTGTGCCTTGCCACGACTTGAAAACTGATTTTTGAAATATACGCTTAATTGACCGTTGCTTAATTGACTAACGGTTGAACCTAAATCAAATATAAGGTCAAACAACTGCAAAATTCAAAATTAAATTTTAAATTAAATAAAACTAACTAAACATCCTACAAAATTCATGAAGATATCATGATTGATTGTATTGAGATATTTAGAAATAGTGAAATGATAAGGACACTTAAATTGAAAATAGTTTGAAAAAGTTTTCAAAACTTATAGATTATTTTCTAAAAATTACTTTCAAAATAGTGATTCAACATATTGATGTTGTAATGTATTTCATATTTGATTGGATGTATTATACATCATTTTTGAAAATCTATATACTTTGAAAATTTTTAATTGTTGACCAACACTTAGAAGTCTAAATCTCTAAGTCAACACTATAGTCCAGAACCCTAAGACACATAGGTAAATCTTCCTTGTGATTAATAAAGATATCTTAAGGGTGTATCAGGTTAAGGGGAGGTTTCTATAAAATTATTTTTGAAAATCTATTTTTGTTTTGAAAATTTATTTTGAAAAATCTTTGGAATTTTTGAAAACTATTTAAAAATTCTTGAAATTATTTTTTTTGAAAATTCTTGAAAATATTTTACATTTTTTTTTGAAAATGTGTTGAAATTGGTAAAAATGTTTTGAAAAGTCTTGAAAATGTTTTGAAAATTATTAAAAATATTTTTGAAAAATTACTTTAAAAATTCATGTTTTGAATTTTTTTTTTAAAAAATATACTTTAATTGTTCCTTTGACTTGGATCAATCCCTAAGATACATAGGTAGTTTTTCATGTGGATAACAAGGAATAATAAGAGTGTATCAAGTTGAGGGGAAGACCTAATTGAAAGATCAAACATACTTTTCAAAATTATTTCAATTTTTTTATATACATTTTTGAAAACTCTTTTAAATAAATTCTATAAAAATTCATTTGGAAAATCTAAAAAATTATGCTTTGAAAAAGTGTTTGAAAAAGTTTTTTTAAAAAAAAATCTTTGAAAATGTATTTTCAAAATTCCTGTAAAAAATATCACTTTGAACATTTTCAATCACACAATAAAGAGAATAATTTTTTACCAAGGTAACCCTTATTGTTGGTGCAAACCTAAGGAAAACTTAGATAAATCTTTTTGATATATAACAAAGGGGGAGAAGAAACTTAAGTTAAACAAACTAGTAACCCTCCCAATTTGATAAAAACCCTCAAGGCTCAAGCTTAACTTAAGAAAATTATCAAACATCAAAAGGGGGAGATTGTTGGTGTAATCAACTTCCAAGGTTTTGATATTTGACAATGTATGTAAGTATGGTTAATCTGACCAAGGGTTGATCCAAATAGGACCTGATATTTGGATGTGAGTGAAGTCTAGTCAGGATAAGATAACTAGGAAGAGAAAATCCTAACTGAAGGTTAGACAAGTAAGAAGTCTATTGAATTACTAGTTCTAACTAGATGTTAAGCAAAGAAAAATCCTAACTAGAGGTACAGTCGTCAATTTGGGTTGGGGCCGTAGGGTTGCCCCATCTCGCCAAACAATTTAAGTGGGTTGGGTTAGAATTTTATGGCTCACGGGTTGAGAAACACATGTAAGCTAAGTTTTATGTCAATTTATTATCTTTCTTTGCTATAATTTTAAAATAAAATAGTACTTTTCATTAAACATGTGTACTTGTTTGGGTACATTTACATTTAAAATATCTATTTCTGGATACATTTGATTGATGAAACTTTTCGAAAGTAAAATGTTGAAGATATAATTTTTTTTTATTTTTTTAAAAATTTTTGATGGGCCCACGCGTTTGGTCGTCTAACCCGCAATCTACCTTGAATTGGATTGGATTGGGAATTTCCCAACTAGCCAAGATGACGGGTTGGTCAACCTTGCCCTGTCAAATGGTTGGCCAGCCACAGGTTGACCCGTCTGTCAGTTCTAACTAGAAGTTAGGTAGGTGAGAAGTCTACCGAGTGACTAATCCTTATTGTAGATTAGGCAGGTGAAAAGTCTATCGAATGACTAATCATAATTGAAAGTTAGGCAAGAAAAAAATCTTAAATAGAGGTTAGGTAGGTGAGAAGTTTACATAATGACTAGTCCTAATTAGAAGTTAGACAAGTGAGAAGTTTACTGAGTGACTAATCCTAACTAAAGATTAGGTAAGGGTAAATCCAAGTAGGTCAAGGGTGATCGAATACTTAGCAAAGAAAATCCTATGGAGCGAACTCTAGGTGGTGAAGGTAAGCCTAGTAGGTTAGACGTATAGGGTAAGGCTAAGGTAAACCTACTAGGTTAGACAAACTACAATTAAGGCTTAAATTGTTTGTTTGTTATTGTATGCTTGTCTTATAGGAACCTGGAGTTGAAGCAAGATTGAGGAAGCAGACAAATGCAAACCAGACCAAGCCAGAAGTGAACTAGACTTGATTTGAATCGAACCAAACAAGAGCAAGTTCAGTAGACCAATTCCAAGAACCGATAGACTGATCGGGGTTTGGCTGACCGGGTTTGAGTCCTGACCCAGATCGATGAGGTGGTACTAGGATTAGTAGACCGATCACAAGGATCGGTAGACCGATAAACTTGATAACGATAAAATTACATATCGCTATAAACTCGGTCGTTTGGATCAAGTTCTATCCAAGATTGGTATACTGATAGGGCTTATCAGTAGACTGAACAAGGCATATAAAAGAAGGCCTCGTAAATAGAGTCGAACGACAATTTTCTACTCTACAGCTCTTTGACTCTACACTCAAAAGTCGACAATGCTTTGCTTGTGCGACCGGGGATTCGCCAGGAGGAGTGCAAGGCACTCAAGATTTGGGACCGATCGACAACACTTTGTTTTGTATTTTTCATTACAAGCTTGTTATCATTTCTATATTCTTGTGCTTGTACTTAAACTTGTAAACGGTTTCTCCGCCTCTGAAAAAAATCTGAAAAGGAGATCTAGTGGAAGGGTGCCTCCCATACTTAGGCTTTGGATATACTGACTATGGGGGGTTGAGAACCAAGTAAATCCTGCTTATCCCTTATTCTTTCATTTATCATTTTATATTCCGCTGTTACTAACACTCTTAATAGAAAGAATGAACGAAAGATAAAGACGTAATCGAGATTTACCCCCCACTCTCTCTACCACACCGATCCTACACCCCATACTAACTGAATCATATTTTATGGAATGAAAAGAGTTTGAAATTGTAGTCTTGGGCTTCATATAGGTAGACTATGCATTAAGATATGATTGCCCCACACACCTGACTAGTGTGAGCACTATAGAGAAGAGAGCTGAATTTGAAAGGTGGGAGCAATCAAATTGCATGAGTTTAAGCATCATGAGGCTTTCAATTCTAGCACCAATAAAGGGCTCAATAACTGAAGGGAAGAATTGTTGGACCCCGTGGTAGTTTTGATGTGATCAACCAAGTTGGTTAGGTCCTGCTGTGTTTGATCCCTGTGTCTGAGTGTGCAGGAGCTTAGGAACACAGGAAGTCGAGCGGAAGACGCAGCTAGCGAGAAGGATGGCACGGGAAGGGAGCCGACGGGCTCGGTGCGTCCGAAGGACGAGAGAGCTGCGGAAGAGTACTCCGGTGGGCGTGAAGAGCGTGCGCGGCGTTCGAGGGACGTTAAGCCGGGACGGAAGGCTACTCGAGGAGAAGGCCGGGAATTGGGTTCGGGTGAGCCCTATTCCGGTTGGTCGCAATCACCCAAAAGAACGGAGCTTCGGAAGCTAAAGAGGAGAAGAAAAGAAGACAAAAGAGGCTGAAATTACTGTAGCAGTAACCTTGAAGGCGCCTTAAACACATTGAAGGCGCCTTGAACACATTGAAGGCGCCTTGAATGATTGTTTAAGGCGCCTTGAGCAGTCCAGTTTGACCGTTTGCGCTGCGGATAAAGTTTTATCCGCAGATCGAGTTGGAGGCGCCTTAAACCTTGTTGGAGGCGCCTTGGACCCTCGAGATAGACTTTCTAGGAACTATAAAAAGGCCCCTGGAGCTAGGAATTCAACAACAACTCAAGCAATCATTGTGTAGCCATTCCTAGCAATAGTTCTAAGCTTCCAAAGTGTAAAAGGCTTCTCCGCCTTCAGCAAAGGAGATTTTTCTACTGAGCTTTTTCTTACTGCCCTGGATTAACAACCTCTTTGGTTGTAACCAGGTTAAATCCTGTTTTCTAATTAATTTCTATTTCCTTGCTTGGTTTAATTTTATTTCTGCCTTTACTTTATTTACTATTGCATTAATTGAGTTGAAATCCGAGGAGGGTATTTTTATTTTGTGTTCCCCTCTTGCCGGCCTCCGCTGCACCAACAAGTGGTATCAGAGCCTGATCGCCTCAGAAGGACTAACCGCCAACTGAAGCACTACGATCAAGACGATGGCCGGAGCGAACATCCATCCCCCGAAGTTTGACGGAGACTTCGCCACATGGAAGCGCAAAATGGAGGTATTTTTTAAAACAGATTTTGATATTCTTATTACAATGAAATATGGTTTTGCAGCGCCGAAAGACAAAGAAGAAAACACATGGAGTAAGAAGGAGCAAGCCGATTTCGTCGCCAACGGAAAGGCGGAGTTCCACCTGCTTAGCGTGCTGCCACCACAAGAAGTAAATCGGATCGGAAGCTACGACTCAGCGAAAGATCTCTGGGAAAAATTCCTGGAGCTACACGAAGGTACTTCCGAAGCGAAGCTAGCGAAGCGCGACATCCTCCGGAACCAGTTAACGAACCTCCGGATGAACCAAGGCGAGAAGGTAGCGCAACTCCAAGCGAGAATCAAGGAGCTAATAACGCAACTAACGAACCTTGGAGAAGAGGTAACCAACCGGGACTCCATTCGATACGCGCTCAATGCCTTCCCGAGAACTCCAGAGTGGGCCTCCTTAGTAGATGCATACTACATCTCTAAGGACCTCGAGGTAAGTACGTTAGAACAGTTATTTTCGACTTTTGAACTTCACGAATCTCGAGTTTCAGAGCCAAATGGAGTAGAGAAGACCGGTCAGAACATAGCTCTAAAGGCAAAAGTAATCGGTTCTGACTCCGAAGCCTCGGGCGATGAAAGCGACACTATTGGTAAAGCGGTTCAATAAGTTTTTAATTCTAATAAATTTAGACCGTAGAAAAAGAGGCATCAACAAAGAAAAGGACGGTTCATTGCTACAACCAGCGAAGAAGGGCACATCAAGGATGACGCCGAAATTAAAGAGAAAGGAGAAAGAAAGGAAAAATCAACAAGAAACCAGAATCCTCCAAGCACAAGAACACGAAGGCTACTTGGTCAGATTCATCATCCTCCGAGTCAGACATCGAAGAATTCTCGGGACTAGCACTGATGGTCAACCATCAGCTAGAAGAAACGTCTAGCTCAGAAATGAGCATAGATGAAGGGGGAGGAACATCAGAAGGAGAAAGCAATGAAGAAGGGGGAGCATCGCAAGATGAGGTAAGTAAGGTACGTGCCCTAAACTCTAAACAGTCTTTTGAGTTTATTAAAGCTTTGTCTAAAGAATTAGATCAATTAGAAAAAGAAAATAAAAATTTGAAATCTGAAAATAAAAATCTAAAATTAGAAATTGAGAAATTAAGAAATAGTACATGTTTAAATAGATTTCCAAAGTCAAAAATTAAAGTTTATGGAAAATTGAACTGGTATATTAGAAACCATCAGGGCCAGCTTAGAAGGATACCAAAAAATTATGTACCCCCTAAGTATCTGAATAACCCTGTAGGTAGGAACCTCTATTGGGTTCCAAAATCTGTGCTTAATTAATTTTTCAAAAATTAAAAGCTTACAGTGAGAAAATTAAATATTGAAATTCTTTATGGAAGCTTTGTCTAAGGAAGTGGTTGTTGCTCCAATAACCAAGAAGGCCTAGTGCCTCGCCACGACCTGGAAGCTAAAATATTGAAAAAAAAAAATATGTTTAATTAACTTTCTGAAAAAACATTAAACTAGAATTAAATAATGCTTTAAAAGTTCTTAAATCTTTTTAAAATTCTAAAAAGTCAGATTGTGAAAATTCAAAAATTTAAATTTGACTTAGAAATTTTTTTATTGACTTAGAATTTTTTGAATTTTAAAATTCAAAAATTTGACTTAGAAATTTTTTTTGGAAAAATTCATATTGACTTGGAAAAATTTTTTTGAAAATTCAAAAATTTGACTTAGAATTTTTTTGTTTGGAAAAATTTGTTTTTGAATTAGAATTTTTTTTAATTCTATACATTTCACTTAACTTAGGTTATTTTTTTAACCCCATTTTTGCTGTGATCAAGGGGGGAGAGAAAAATCAAGTTTAGGGGGAGTTAGAAAATTTTGAAATTTCTGTTATTATAAAAAGTGTTGCAATTTTACTAATTGCAAAAAATTATGCTTAACTTGTTAGTTTAGTAATTTTTTCTTTAAAATTACTTTTTATGTCTATTTTAACCCTAACTTGAACTTGGGTTGATGCACATCAAAAAGGGGGAGATTGTTGGACCCCGTGGTAGTTTTGATGTGATCAACCAAGTTGGTTAGGTCCTGCTGTGTTTGATCCCTGTGTCTGAGTGTGCAGGAGCTTAGGAACACAGGAAGTCAAGCGGAAGACGCAGCTAGCGAGAAGGATGGCACGGGAAGGGAGCCGACGGGCTCGGTGCATCCGAAGGACGAGAGAGCTGCGGAAGAGTACTCCGGTGGGCGTGAAGAGCGTGCGCGGCGTTCGAGGGACGTTAAGCCGGGACGGAAGGCTACTCGAGGAGAAGGCCGGGAATTGGGTTCGGGTGAGCCCTATTCCGGTTGGTCGCAATCACCCAAAAGAACGGAGCTTCGGAAGCTAAAGAGGAGAAGAAAAGAAGACAAAAGAGGCTGAAATTACTGTAGCAGTAACCTTGAAGGCGCCTTGAACACATTGAAGGCGCCTTGAATGATTGTTTAAGGCGCCTTGAGCAGTCCAGTTTGACCGTTTGCGCTGCGGATAAAGTTTTATCCGAGATCGAGTTGGAGGCGCCTTAAACCTTGTTGGAGGCGCCTTGGACCCTCGAGATAGACTTTCTAGGAGCTATAAAAAGGCCCCTGGAGCTAGGAATTCAACAACAACTCAAGCAATCATTGTGTAGTCATTCCTAGCAATAGTTCTAAGCTTCCAAAGTGTAAAAGGCTTCTCCGCCTTCAGCAAAGGAGATTTTTCTACTGAGCTTTTTCTTACTGCCCTGGATTAACAACCTCCTTGGTTGTAACCAGGTTAAATCCTGTTTTCTACTTAATTTCTATTTCCTTGCTTGGTTTAATTTTATTTCTGCCTTTACTTTATTTACTATTGCATTAATTGAGTTGAAATCCGAGGAGGGTATTTTTATTTTGTGTTTTCAGCAATTCACCCCCCTCTTGCCGGCCTCCGCTGCACCAACAAGAATGCTACGAGTTTTCTGAACCAATTGGCAGACAGATTCTCCTCAAATGAAAAGGTTAAGACTGTCACACTTTTTTCGAAGTTGGTGTCCATACGATATAATGACAAAGGAAACACGAGAGTGCATTATGGAGATGTCTAATATCACCACAAGTCTAAAAGTACTAAAATTCAAAATGTATGAGAGTATATCAGTGCATTTCATTTTAATGTCTCTGCATGCATGATTCATTTCTTTTTAAGATATTGTATAATACTCAAAATGAAGAGTGGACATTGAATGAGCTTATTGCTCAATGTGTGTAAGAGGAGGAGAGACTAAAATGTGAGACATCTAGATTGCTCAATTAGCATTTGGTTCTTAAGGTTTGAGCAAGATGCGAAAGAGGATCAACACTAAGGGTAAAGGAAACAAAATACAGATTCTAGGAGTCATGTGTAAGTACCCCGTGGTAGTTTTGATATAATCAACCAAGTCAAGTTATGTCATGTTGTGTTTTGATATCCTTGTGTCTAAGTGTGCAGGAACTTATGAGCACAGGAAATTAAGCAAAAGACACAGCTAGGGAGAAGGACGACATGTGAGAGAGTCAAAGGGATTGATGCGTCTGAGAGACGAGGCACTACGGAAGAGTACGCTAGTGGACGAGAAGAATGCGCACGATGTTTCCAAGGGACGAGAAGCAGGAGCGAAAGGTTGCTTGAGAAGGTCAGAAGATAGGTTCGGGTGAGCTCTATTCCAGATGGCCGAAATCACCCAAGCAAGCGGAGCTAGAGTAGAAGACCCGGAGGAAAAGTCAACCGGAGGTTGAATGTGCTCCAGGCGTTCGAAGCTATTCCGAGCGTTCAGACCACCCGGACCCAGGGTGCCCCAGGCTCGAGCCCTGGTCGAGCCGGTTCAGCCCGATCCAGGCACCCGGACTAGAAACTTTATTAAAATGTCAGCTGTCGCGATCCATTACGACGGGGATAAAATTTTATCCCCCTATAGGCGCTTGGAACCTTTCTATTTCATGGTAATTTTCTAAGAATATAATAATACAAATTAGATATCTAACACAAAAAACTTAAAGTCACGAGTAGATATTTATTTACTTTTGGAGATACATCCATTTCATGGTAATTTTCTAAGTAAACTGTAATAATTATATCCATAGTCGAATATGATTTCATAACCCTGGATAAATGTGGTGAAGAAACTGAATAATTATGATAATTCTTAGAAGATATTCTAAAATGATCAAAATCTATGCCGACAATTTGCAACCATTATTGATCGAAGGATATAATAATGCGAATTAGATATCTAACATAAAAAATTTAAAGTCACGAGTAGATATTTATTTAGTTTTGGAGGTACATCCATTTCATGGTAATTTTCTAAGTAAACTGTAATAATTATATCCATAGTGGAATATGAGTTCGTAACCCTGGATAAATGTGGTGAAGAAACTGAATGATTGTGATAATCCTTAGAAGATATTCTAAGATAATCAAAACCTATGCTGGCAATTTACATACATTGTGATATTCAATCAACAATTAATCGGATATAAAGTCATCTATATAATGGTGAGTATAGACATATATGTAGTAGACACAATACCATTAGAGAACTACTAGTTATCACTGTTGACTATGTAAAGTTCAAGTATAACCTAGTGGATATGTTAACCAAAGAATTAAACAGAGAGTTACTTACAAACTTCTCAAGAAGAATGAGATTGATGCCTATTGAACAAATTAGTGCAAAAGAAATCCAACCTATGCTAATTTGAGATCCTAAGAATTAGGTTCAATGTAACAACCTAACTACACCAAGTAGATCATTGTGGTCAAACTATCAAATGGATCATTGATATCCGTAAAGGATGAAAGTTAAACATACAACTTTTAATGATTGAGTAGAGTAATATGAATTATTGTTAAAAGATCACCTATGTGAGAAAAAAGTTGAGCCATTTTAAAACGAAATTGAAAGACACAATTCACATAATCTCTTACAAAATCAGGCGTCTTCGTGGCCAAGAATGAATACACCCATGATAACTGAGCTGTATCATATAGAGTCCTAGATGGGATATGAAATGCTTATACAAATGATAAAACAGTTCAAGGATATTATTTCTACTGGTCAACCAATACGTAAATATGTCTTCACAAGAGAAAGTTCAAAGGAAAACTTGCATGTCGTATGCATGACTCAACTATTGAATGCTATTACATATCATATTTCCATTCATGTGGATAATTATTGAAAACATATGAATGGAAAAAGGTGGATGGAAAGAGACTCCATTATGAATAGGGTGTTTGTGGTTTTTTTTTGTTGGTTTATATTAAATCATAACTTTGAATATTATAAACATGTATGGGTAGAGACTTTCTCTCATGCATGAGCCAGTGGGAGGGTGCAAATCCAAGGCCCAGATTATACTAAACCAAATTGACTTGTGTACGAACATGACCTGTGCGCATCGAATGTGGGACTGATTGGGGCAAAATTTGACTAAGCGAATCAACCTACATTTTATCACTGAATCTTTTTTTTTAAACATGCTCAATAATGGATGCATTAATGTGTCAATTTAAATTATTAGAATGATTATATATCCGTAATCACTGGGACTGAAATGATCGACCATTGATGGTCGACGATTGACATTTCAAGTCAGGTGAGTATAGGCAATAAATGACCATTATCTGACCATTTAATATTGCCGAGAGTTTTAGCTCCTATATAAAGAGACTATGACCTGAAGCAAAAAAGACGCAGACGCTTAGTAGAAACTCTACCTACTTTCTTCCCTCCCAACCCTCCTCTTCTCTGTCGTGCATTTCACTTGACAATCTTTTAATGATAGTGTTTGGGTACACACTTAGTTTGCTATGAACAATCAGTGCTTCATTGTCTATGTGACCGTCTCGTTGTAACCTGAGAAATATACGTCCAACATGACCTCAAAGTACTTTTAGAGGGTTTTAAAGAAATTATGTTTAACACAGGCCTGATATCTATGTTCCACCTTAGCACTCAAGCAGCGGCACTCAACCGGACGGTATGCCCTTCCCGGTGAGCCCCGCTCCGCTGGTGGGGTACAGCAGCGTATAAGGGACCTTGACCGGCCCGTTCCGGTTCTTGAACCTCCCTTCGCCGTTTCTCGCCACGATCTCCACCTCGATCCCCCTCAGTGCCGCCCCGAACCTCTCAAAAGCCTCCAGCGCCTTCCGATCCGCCGTCCACTCCGCTGTGTCCCGATGGCCCAGGTACACCTCGTCGGTCGAGTGCATCGACAGGATCTCGATCACCGACACGCCGAGGATGGTCTGCTGCCTGTTGGTGATCGTATGCAGGAACACCTTGTCCGGATCCCTCTCCAGCTCTGCGAACTCCTCCGTGCCGCGCTCCGGCATGAACTTCCGGCACAGGGTCGGCCGGTTGGGGTGGTAGCCGGCGTAGGGGTACTGCCCGAAGTTGACGGCCGCGTGGAGGGCGGAGGCCACCCAGATGATGGTGGTGCAGGTCTCCATCAGCTCTATGACGGTCTCCAACTTGGGCCACCACGGCTCGTGCTTCTTGTCGCCGTGCCCGACTACGCGCACCTCCTTCCACCACGCTTGCAGCTCGGCGTCGGCACGCACCACCGCGTCGTTGGGTAGTAGATGGCGCAGTAGTCGCCTACCCACGTCTCGATCGCCGTGTAAGAAGAAGAATAGAGAGAGAGGAAGGAATAAGATGAGAATAATAAAATCTATTGTTCATTGATATTTGCCCTGAGGACAATACAATATATAATGTTCAAAAGTACTTGGTCAAATAACTAATTAATAAATAACAAAATTATTCTAAGAATAATTCTGAGAATAATTATAACAGAATTATTAGAATAATTAATCCAAATACTAATATGATTTGATTTGGTAATTTGATCCGGTCAATTTGGATAATTCTGTTATATCTCTTTTACCCCCCGACAAACTCAACGGGAGATCTCTGACATTGAGTTTGCTTGCTAACTTGTTGAAGCGTTGTCTGGATAGTGGCTTGGTAAAGATATCAGCGATTTAATCTTCAGTAGAAATATAAGAGACGGATAACTGCTGAGTTGCCACACGTTCACGAACAAAATGAAAATCAATTTCCACATGTTTTGTACGAGCATGAAAGACTGGATTTGCTGTGAGATATGTTGCTCCAATATTGTCGCACCAAATTTTTGGTGCAATATTTGATGCAAGATGAAGTTCGGAGAGAAGTGATTGAAGCCAAATAATTTACGGCGTTGTATTTGCTATCGCTTTATATTTCGCCTTAGTGCTTGAACGAGATACCGTAGGTTGCTTTTTCGAATTCCATGAGATAAGATTTCGTCCAAGAAATATTGCATATCCACTAGTAGAGCGTCTATCTTCAGGAGAACTTGCCCAATCCGCATCACTATATGCATGTAAATCTCGAGACGATTGGCGATATAAAAGAAGACCATGTAGAATAGTACCTTTGAGATAACGAAGTATTCTTTTTACATTATCCCAATTTTGTTCAGTTGGAGCATGCTTGAATTGACAAGCACGATTTACCGCAAAAGTAATATCAGGGCGTGTGATAGTGACATATTGTAAGGCCCCAACAATACTTCGATAAATTTGTGGATCAGATAGAGCAGGAGAGGATGAAGTTGGAGAGTTGTTTATAGCAATTGGTGTAGAGACCGGACGTGCTCCATCCATTTTGGCTTTTTGAAGAAGTCCAGTAATGTATTTGCTCTGAGAGAGAAGATAGCCATCCTCATGTGGAATAAGCTCAATACCAAGAAAAAAACGAGCAATACCCAAATCTCTAGTAGGAAATTCTTGATTGAGAAGACTTAATAAAGTTGTGATACCCTTGTGATCATTGCCGGTTATCAGAATGTCATCCACATAAATAAGAAAAAATATCATATTTTCATCATTATATTTGTGAAATAAAGACGAGTCAGTCTTTGATCCAGAAAATCCTTGAGCTTGTAACCATTTAGATAGTCGATGAAACCATGCACGAGGAGCTTGTCGAAGACCATATAAGGATTTCTTGAGTTGGCAAACATGAGATGGAAATTGTGGATGAATAAAACCAGGTGGTTGCTCCATAAATATAGTTTCCTCAAGATGACCATGGAGAAATGCATTTGAAATATCCAATTGTCGTACAAGCCAATTAGAACTAACAGCTATTGATAATAATAGTCTGACAGATGTAATTTTGATGACTGGGCTGAAAGTGTCATTAAAGTCAATACCTGGCTGTTGACTAAATCCTTTAGCTACAAGTCGAGCTTTGTATCTTTCAAGAGAACCATCAGCTCGATGCTTAAGACGGAATACCCATTTAGAGCCCACAACATTCATTGAGGGAGTGCGCGGAACTAGAGTCCATGTTCCATTGCGAAGAAATGCATCAAATTCTGTACCCATTACACTACGCCAGTTTGGATCCTTATTTGCTTGTGTAAAACAGGTTGGTTCAATAGATTTGGAAGAAACCACTAGAGCTCGTGGAAGGGGATATCGAGTTGCATTTGGTGGGCAACGCTCATAAATATCACTAATGGGAAGCATGCGACAAGGAGCATTATCATCTGAATCACTTGTTGATGACGACGAGGAAGTAGGCTGACATGGTGATGTAGATGACGGACTTGCATTATCCGAGGAACCAGAGTGCATATTATCTTTGATCGATGAGACTTCTAAGATTGGAGCAGCAACCGGAGGTGATTCCGATGGTATAGGAGAGTTATTAGAGAGCTCCGGAGCGGGACCTAGAATTCCATCACTCTGATAATATTAGGTGGCATTAAGAAGGTGCCACTTATATCTGGAGGAGAGATTGAAGAAGCTACCGAAAAAGGGAATAAAAACTCATCAAAAGTAACATGTCGTGAAATATAAATTCGTCCTGTTGGTATATGCAAGCAACGATAACCATGGTGCAAATTGCTATAACAAAAAAAAATACATTGTAGTGAATGAGAGTCAAGTTTGTGTTTAGAATAGGGGCGTAACCATGGATAACATGCGCAACCAAAAATTCGAAGGAAAGTGTAATCAGGGGTTTGATTATAAAGTTTTTCAAAAGGACATTTATGATTGAGCAATGGTGTAGGAAGTCGATTTATGAGATATACTGCAGTGCTAACAGCTTCATCCCAAAATTTACGCGGAACTGATGCATGATGAAGAAGAGCTAAGGCAGTTTCAATTATATGTCTATGTTTTCTCTCAGCAGAGCCATTTTGTTCTGGAGTGTGAGGACAAGAAACTCGATGAACAATTCCACAAGAGACAAAATGACGATGGAGAGCTTGATATTCGCCTCCCCAATCAGAATGAAAAGAGAGTATTTTACGATTAAAAGATCGTTCAACTTGAATTTGAAAATTACAAAATATATCAAATAAATCAGATTTCCTTCTCATAGGATAAAGCCAAGTATATTTACTAAAATGATCAATGAATGTAACATAATATTGGAAACCTTGATTAGACAAAATAGGTGCAGGACCCCAAACATCAGAATGGATTATCTCAAGTGGAAAATTAGAAACATGATCAGATAAAGAGAAAGGTAGCTTATGACTTTTAGATTCCATGCAGGCCCTACATGAATAAGATGGAGAGGAGGTAATAGAAGTAGGTAAACCATACCTATTGATGATTGACTGAACAATACGAAGGGAAGGATGACCAAGTCGAGCATGCCAAGCTGGTTTATTTGTGCGTTCACCAACAAAAGCTTTGATTGAAGAACTCTGAAGACAATAGAGGCCATTTTTTATTCTCCCATAAAATATAATAGCATTTGTTCCTCTATCCTTTATAAGATAATGATTATGATGAAATTCAAAAATGACATTGTTATCAAGACAAAACTGGCGTGTAGAAAGTAAATTTTTAGTGATAGATGGAACATGAAAGACATTGCGCATGTGAAAAGTTCGATTAGATAAATGAACATATGTGTTTCCAAGATTAGCAATTTGCAAACCTGAACCATCGCCTACTTGCACCGTATCTGAGCCATAATATGACATTACGTCTGTAAGGATATTATAATCTGATGTGACATGATGAGTAGCTCCAGTGTCAATATACCAATCAGTAGATGAGAACTCTGGGTTTTTACCACAAGTAGGCACAGACGAAAGAACTTTAGGATATACTTGTGAAATAGATGGTTGTCTTGAGGCTGTAGGACCACCAATGAAATTTGAATCAAATGGACTAGGACATTGAATACCAAAATGTCCAATTCCAAGACAAATTTGACATTTTACCCTAGACCAATCAAGTCTTTTAGGGCATATATTTCCAGTATGACCGACGATGTGACAAATTTGACATCGGTCTGGACTTTGCTTTTGTCCTCTTTGATGTCGTCGAGTATTTGACATCTAAAGTAAAAAATAACTTGTTCGGTGGTAGTGGAGAAAAAAAAAAAAAAGAGATTAAGGAAGAGGAAAGAGAAGCAAAGGGGTTGGCAGCGGAAGAAAATAAGTATTTTTCGTTTGTTCTGAAAAATAGAGAAGAATAAGAAAATTAAAACACGTAGGAGAAAATAAGAGGCTTGAGGGAAAAATTTAAAAATTCGTCGTTTATACGATCTCCGCCTCAAGAAGTTGAGGGAAGATAAAAAAAGAGAGATGGCTCTGATACCATGCAAGAAGAAGAATAGAGAGAGAGGAAGGAATAAGATGAGAATAATAAAATCTATTGTTCATTGATATTTGCCCTGAGGACAATACAATATATAATGTTCAAAAGTACTTGGTCAAATAACTAATTAATAAATAACAGAATTATTCTAAGAATAATTCTGAGAATAATTATAACAGAATTATTAGAATAATTAATCCAAATACTAATATGATTTGATTTGGTAATTTGATCCGGTCAATTTGGATAATTCTGTTATATCTCTTTTACGCCGACCATATCGCGAGGCCGTCCACGGCGTAAGGATAGTCCTCGATCAACAGTTCGATCTCGCCCTTTGAATCCCTAACCGCGATTCCCCTGAATCAAGAAATTCCAGCTCTTGACGAGGAACAAAAAAAGAGTCCAACAAATGAGGAACAAATTTACCTCTTGATGAGATCCGCAGGAAGACCCTGCTCGACGAAATTCCAGCTCTTGTAAACCACCGCCGAAATCTCCATTGCGTACTTCGCCGGGAAGAACGTCTGCTCAATTATGCCTCCGGCGTTGATGAGTGTCTGCCGGGCGGAGGCGTTTATGTTCATGGTGCCGCGGTAATGGGGCGCGAGCAACTTGTTGATGGGGTGGAGCACGCTCAGGTGGCGATTGGTGGCGATCACGAATGGCTCCATCGTCGCGTATGTGTTCAACCTTGAAAACACGAAATAAATAAATAAAAATGGAGATCAGCACCTACACATACGTTTGCTTCTGATTTGAGAGTGAATTGGCATAAGCATGCACCAGTGGCTGATGAGTTGGTGGACCCCGGAGTCGTTGACGGTGACATAAGCTTTGGCGAGCTGCCAAACGGATGCTTCGACGCCGGAGTCCGCCGGCGTGTACACTTCGCTCACGGCGCCGTGTTGCTCTCCGTCGGGGTGCGGCAGGCTCAGCTCGATCGCCAACGGCTTCAGCGTGGAGTCATCTCTCAGGAACAGCAGAGTCCTCGTGGCGTAGACCTTGTTGGCGGTGTCGTTGATCCTGTTCAGATACGGCATCAACGAGTCATGGTGGTCTAAGATGAACAGTCGGTTGCTGCCCAGCGCTTCTTCGATCGTCAATCCTTCGAGGTTGTGCTCGATGTCAGCAGCCTTAATGGTGCTTTTGTGGTCGCCGTACTTACTCTCGTCAAACTTGCTCACAGGTGGGAACTCCTCGAGCCGTCTAATGTTCACCGGATTCACTCCGGCCAACATTTCCCGAGTAAACTCTTCGTCTGTTCTCCAAGCATACTTGTCCTCTGCACAGCACCAGATGGTCACGATCAAAAACCAAAAATCTCAGCGGTAGATTACATGATACTGACCTTGGATAACTTGTGGCAGGGGAAACTTAAGCAACTTCCGGTTGCCTTCCGCGCGGAACAACTCTCTGATCATCTCAAAGGGAATGCGTTCCCTTAGTTTGTCGATGAGCGGATTGTTCACCACCGGTAAACCTCCCTCGTACAGCTTAAGAAACAGTCGTCAAACTTCTTAAACGGCATAAATACTCCTGATCAAATTAGATTATTGATCATCTTTTAAACTGCTAAACAAGTGATTAATAGTTGCATGCGAAGACAACACACAATTAAACTGCTAATCAAGTGATTAGTGATTAATCACGCACCTTATTTGCGAAGAAGACGCGCTGGTACTTGTACCTGACCTGAGGGTAAACCCACGAGTTGCAGACGAAGTGAATCCGGCCCTCGCCGGGGAACTCCTCCAGGGTTATGCTCTTCAGGTAGAACTCCGAAGAGTCCTCGTTGATGACGATGACCGCACCGGGGACGCCGTGCACCACCACCCACTTGAACGTCACACGGAAGGTGGACTCGCCGGCGGCGATGGCCGGAAGCTTGCTCACGAAGTCCTCCAAGTAGGCCTTCTCTCCGACGACTCCTCTGTTCCCGTTCTCTACAGACATCAAAGCAACTCAGTCGCATGCTTTAATCTTTACACCGTGACAATAATCCAGACAAAAGGGAAATTAACAGACTTACTTGGGTCGCCTACGGTGGCGCTCACGAGCTGGAAGGAACTAAGGAGCTCCTGCACATTGTCGACGAGCGTTGGTGTGAAGTCCTTAAGTTCAAGCACTTCCTTCTTCATCAGCACGACCGTGGCCTCGACGGCCACTATGCCGGCTGGGACAGCAGATCCGAGCACACCGTGCGTCATCTCGAGAAGACAGAAACAACAATGGATCATGAAGGGGAGCATAGGCACACATTTATACAGGAATAGTCAAGCCGGGTCAAAGTTCACGGCGTTCAAATTTAAATGAACCAATCAATTGAAATGGATGTTTAGTTTCTTTTTAAAAAACTTGAGATTGATTAAGTTTAACTTAATTTAGTAGATGTTCTCAGTTTAATCGTTTGATTTTTAAATTTCTTTTATAGTTTTAACTTGTTTGATTAATTATTAAGTATTAATTTGGTAATAAAGTTTGTTTGTTGATGAGTAATATAATTAAAAAAATTTATTTCTGGGCATTGTTCAAAATATTATTTACAAATAATTTACAATTTATTTGTATAAATATTAGAGTATTATCACAGATAATTCACCCTATATTTATCACATATGTTTATAAATATTAACAACATATATGTCCTCAAAATTATTTATTTAATTTAATAATTTATTTTATTTAATAATTTATTTAATCCGGATTAATTAATTAAATTTATGTATTAAATTAACATAAATGAATTCTTACCAAATTAAATATTTAATTTATTTACCATCCTAGTTTCCAAGAACGAGTCGTTAAAAAAACTTCTCCAGCATTTGGGCAAAGAGCTTTTTAAAATTTTACAAAAGTCCTACTGTACTTCAAATTCAATTTATTAAAGAAAGCTAATTTCCTAAATATCTTTTCCACCATCTATTTGAATTCTAAATTTAAAAAACTTAATTAATTTTTTTATTTAAACCGAACTAAAGTAAATTGAATAGAATTAAATAAAATAAATGATACTAAAATATATTTTTTTAAAAAAAAATTATGTCATTTAATTCACGATAATATCTTAAATTTATCTATATTTTTTATTTTATTTTTGAAATATTAAATTTAATATATATATATATATATATATATATATATATATATATATATATATATATATATATATATATATAAAATTAAATAATGAAGCTAATGATGATCGTCTAATTTTATTTTATTTTAGTTTATGTTCTTATAATTAGATATTAAATAATAATATCAAAATTAAAAATTATTCTTTAAAATTTTTAAATAACCTATTTTTTAAAAAAAAATAACCTTTTTTTAAAAATTGCATTTAAAAATAAAAATATAGATAAATTTAAGAGATAATTATAAGTTTAATGAAATATTTTTTTTTTAAAAAAATATACGTTTTTTAGTGTCTGATGATTTTTATATGAATTTTTCTATAAAATATATTTTTATTATTATTAATGAGTTTGGTTCGGTATTGATGGTGTCGTAAGCCCGATTGAGTACGTATGCCTGTCGAGCGGTCCCACGAAACTAAATCTTAAGGGACAGTTTAGTTGGTTTATCATTGATAATCACTAAAAAAAAAAATATTCTAGCATTAGGAATGGACTTTTCTGTCGCTGTTCCGTCTCTAAATGAGATTAACGACTGAGTAGCGACAGAATAATTGCATTTTAGGATTTCTGTTGCTGACCGTATTTTAGAAACGGAATTTAATATTCCGTTGCTAATTAACTACGAAACATAAATTCTATCATTAAATTTAGAGATGGAATATTATAGTCGCCGCTATATATTTTAACGGTGTTAGTTTAATTTTAACGACGGTAATTTAATAATCGATCGCTACTTGGAGAAGGTTTTTGTAATTTTCTGGGCACTTATTAGCGACGGAATATTATTATTCCATCACTAATTATCGTTGATCCAGGCAGATTCTAGGATTACTTAGCGACGGACCAGTAATATTACGTCGCTATATATCATTTTGCTAGACAAAATCTAGGATAAATTAGCGACGGACCAGTATTTATTCCATCGCTAATAGCAACGGAAAAATAATATCCGTCGCTAGATATCGTTTTGCTAGGCAAATCTGGGATAAATTAGTGACGGAATAGTATTATTCCGTCACTAATAGCGATGAAAAAATAATATCCGTCGCTAGATATCGTTTTGTTAGGCAAAATCTAGGATAAATTAGCAACGAAATAATAAATATTCTATCGCTAATGCTTGGAAATTTTGGCAGCCAACAACCGTTTATACATTCGTCCCTATTTACATTTCATATCAATATAAACCATCACATACAATGATTTTCAAATAATACAATACATTCACAATTAAACAAACACAAACACAACTATAAGCATAATATTACAACAACAATAATCCAAACACAAAATTAAAACTAAAACTATAATATCCAACGACAATAATCCAAGCACAAAACAAAAACTAAATATCCAAGCAAAAAACAATGGTAAATATCCAGATATCTCTAACAACATCTGAATGTATAATACTACAACATCTGAATTTCAAAAATACAATACAACACCTCTTTGCAAAGAAAATCCAATCCAAAACTAGTGAGTGGTAATCAATCATATAGAATTTTTTTAATATGATAGATTAATAATAAAATAAAGAACAAACTAATATACAATTATGAATAACATATTAAATTTAATAATATGAAATTATTTTACATACCTGAATACTAGTTTGGATATCCAATGATGATGTTATATAGAATAGATATCAAAGTTCTTGAAAAATATAATACAACGTTAGAGATATTTTCATTAGTGAATAATAAAAAAAAGTTAAACATCAAGACACCTATGACAATCTACTGATCAAGAGGATTATTAGGATCCCGAGTCTCCTGAGAGGCAAAACGATGCGGCGTTGCACTCATTTGATCCAAGAAGGCTTGCATATCCCGCCCAATTTATGCAAGATCCAATCGAGTTTGCCGCTCCGCTTGAAATTCTCTCTCCAAGCTCAAGAGTCGGGTCATCAAATCTGTGTTTTCTTGCTCTTAAGCATCTACTCTAGCAAATGATCCAGATGTGCTTTATTTCTACATTTGGAATGATTACATAGACAATGTAACGTGGCACCATCCATACATTCTGGATCACTCTTTATAAAGTTTATAAACTCTTTAACTCCAGCAAAATAATAATATCGGATAAATCCATTTTCTAATCTATTGTACATCCAATCTCTGTTCATGTACATTGTATCCTAACAGACATAAAATTGATTACCTCATAAGTGTGCAATTAATACAATAGAGGTACTACACATATTCATGATTCAATGTATTCACAACTATACGATGAATATAGAAAATTAGGTATATAATTAAAAAGTTGTCCTCTCAAAGCAATGATACTATGTTAAAATTCTACAACTTGCTAAACTAGGTTAAAATCAATCAGAATATATATAATTCTACAACATAGAAATGACAAATTCTTGGTTGGGAGTTCAAGGGTGGCCAAGAGGGCCGGCCAATCCAGTGGCAGCACGAGCTATAGCGAGCCCTGAGTTGGCCCAAGCCCGCTGCCACAATCTCAAGGCCGGCCATACTCGCTTGCAAGAGCTCAAGGTCGGTCAAGCTCCCTGTCGCAACATTGGGGCAGGACAAGCTCGGGCCAACTGAGGTCGTGGCCGGCGGAGGTTGCTGCCGCGAGTTGGGGGCCAGCTGAGGTTAGGGTCAGCAGAGGTCATCGCCGTGAACTCGGGGCTAGGTAAGTAGTCACCACAAGGTCCCAGCCGACCAAGATCACCGCCTGTTAACTGGTAAAACAGAGGAGAGGGAAAGAGAAATCATACTGATAGGAGGAGATGCGCCGGAGGAGATACACGTAGGAGATGAGAAGGTCACTAGAAGAGACGGTCGCCGGAGGGGACAATCATTGGAAGGTTCCACAAGACACACGCGGTGGAGAGGCAAACAAAGATGCACGCATGATATGCCCTAAATCACGATATTAGCGATGGAAATAATAGTTTCGTCGCTAATATCATGATTTAGGATTAGATCTGTCTGATTAGAGATGGAAAAAATATTCCATCTCTAGTTAGAGACGGAATTAAAATTTCCGTCTCTAGTTAGAGACGGAATTAAAATTTCCGTCTCTATTTAGAGACGAAATATTTATTATCCGTTGTTAACCTTTACTGATTAAACTTTTTTTTTTATTATAAACAATCAAAATAGAGACGGAATTTATAATCCCGCCTCTAACTAGAGCCAGAAATATAATTTCGTCTCTAATTAGAGATGAAAATATAATTCCATCTCTAATTCTGTCTCTAAATAGCAGTTTATTTATAGTAAATCTTAGTTACCTATATAAGATTATCACTAATAACCATGTTTAATTTTGGGAATCAACTATTTCCGACTACTCATATGCCCACAAGCAAATCTCATCAATTCAGGAATTCAACCCAGAATAAGATTATCTCCGATGTTTAGAATTTTCTCGATTATGAAGTTATCGAAAATCCAGCGTAGCCGTTCCTTCGTGCGAAAGACTCGCCAAGTCCTGAGGACTTGTCAAGGCCACACAAAAGACTCGTATAGGCCTGAGGACTTGCCGGGGAGGTGGCAGTAGGCGACTCACCGGTCCTATGAATAGTACGCTCGACAAGCTGTGCTCGTCGTCACAGTTCCAGCAAGAAGTTCACACATGCAACCCGCTGAACACAATCACTGAAGGTTGTAGTGATGGTTCTTGTAAAAATCTAAGCCGCATGAATTCTAGATAATCAAAATAAGAATTCGAATAGGAAACCCAAGAACATATGAGCATGAATCTTCATTTCATCGAAAACATGACATAAGAAAGTAAATACTATAATTACAAAGAATCTGAATGCAGCGGAATTGTCATTGTTCTTTGTGTAGAGCTCGTCGATCCAACAATCCTGCGGAGGAAGAAGAAGGTTGGCCTTCCGGAGGAGTTAGGGTTGACGGCGTCGAATCCTCTTCGTCAATGGGGAACAAAGAGACGTCTCAAAGATGCCCTAATCCTTTGTGGACCAACCCATTATATAGTGCACATCTATTATCAGCCCATAGATAATCATAGATGTGGGACTATAAGTCTATATATATACTGAACATATATTATCAACATATAGATGATAATAGATGCGGGACTAAAGGTTCTACACATACATGGTCTACATCCAATAACCGAACTAAATAAGTATAAGTTAGATCACTTTAAAGGGTTAAGATCGTATTCACATATGCAACTTACAAATAAGTCCACCTAATAGGGATAATTATATCCAACAATCTCCCACTTGGGCTATATGTGAGTTGTATGTGAAATACAAGTAAAACTTTAGTTGATATCAAATTTTATGGGTACAAGATACCCTCACAAACAATCTGATCCATTAACTTCATTAGTATAGGATTAAAGAGGTCATAGCTACTGCATATGATCGTAACAAACCCCAACAATAATCATAATTCCAATGTCATTAATGATATAGATCAAGATGTAGATGTGTAGAGTGAAAATTACATGAAATGTGATCAGTACATGTCAATTTTCAACTGGTTCTAAGATAACCTCCAAAGAGGTCAGATCATATTTGCAAAATATTTTATGCTAAACTATAATAGTAAATCATGATCCACTTTATGATTTCAAAAGGAATCTGTATCATATTTACCAACACTAAATGCTAAACAGCAGTAGTAAATAATGATATCACAGTCAAAGTGTCAAACAAACATATAAATTCTCATTAATGTTTTAAACTTTAAGTACGTACAATAATCAAAACAAAATGTTTGTCTTTATTATCAAATATAGAGTGATAAGATAAATACAGACTCCCACTAGATGAGTTCTTTTTCTATAAGAAGGACTTTTATATCCACAACATGCGCATGAAACACCTTAGGTACAAAGCCTTTGGTGAGTGAATCGACCAACATGGAATCTGTACTGATGTGCTCTACCATAATCTGACAATTCTAAACTCTTTCTTTAACCATTAGAAACTTGATGTCGATGTGCTTGGACTTTAATGAACTGCGGTTGTTCTTGGCATAAAGTTTTGCGGCTTTATTATCACAGTAGATTCTCAGTGGCCTGTTAATGTCATCAATGATCTGTAATGCTATGATAAAGTTTCGCAGCCAAATCCCTTGATTGGATGCTTCATAGCATGCTACCAACTCTGCCTCCATAGTAGAAGTGGCTACTACCGTCTACTTGACGCTCTTCCAAGATATAACTCCTCTAGCAATTATGAAAATATAGCTTGAAGTAGATCTTCGCTATCCAAGCATCCAACAAAATCGGAGTCTGAATATCCAATTACCTCTAGATGATCTGATCTCCAATATGTGAGCATATGTCCTTTAGTTCTTTGCAAATACCATATCACTCTCTTTACCGCTTTCCAGTGTGACGGTCTTAGGTTACTAGTATATCTGCCTAACATCCCTACTATAAATGTTATATCTAGTCGAGTACAAACTTGTGCATATATGAGACTTCCCATTGCTGACGCATATGGGAATTGCTCCATCTCCTTTATTTCAAGTTCAAGCCATGGACACTGCTGCAAGCTGAACTTGTCACCTCTTGACACAGGTGTGTCACTGGGTGTAGAACTGTACAGCTTATAAGCACTTTTTCAATATAGACTTGTTGTGAAAGTCCAAGAATGCTTATTGGACAATCACGATAGATCTGTATGCCTAAAATAAAGGATGTTTCACCAAGATCTTTCATTGAAGAATGCAGTCTTTATGCCCATTTGATGTAGCTCCAAATCATAATGAGCTACAAGTGTCATGATTACCCTAAGGGAGTTTTTCATCAACACAAGTGAGAAAGTCTCCTTGTAATCAATGTCTTCTTTTTGAGTGAATCCCTTGGCAACAAGATGAACCTTATACTTTTCGACATTGCCCCTTGAATCTCACTTGGTTTTAAATATCCATTTACATCCAATGGGTTTCTTTCCTTCAGGCAATTCGACAAGTTCCCAAATGTCATTATCTGCCATAGACTTCAACTCTTTTTGCATGACGTTAATCCACCTTTTAGGGTTAGAGCATTGTTTGACTCTTGGAAAGATGTAGGATCACTCTCCAGCCCTATGACAAAATCATGCTCTTAGAGATAAACATAATAATAAGAATTTATGGTTCTCCATTCCCTTGTGGATCACCTTAAAGGCACTTGTGTTTGAGGTGGTTGAGGTACTTGCTCATCAATATGAGACAATACTTCAATTTCAGTGGCAGGTTCCTCCAATTACATTGGAAATGTCATAGGAATATCTTGGCATTTTATACCCTGATTTTATTACTCCCACTATGCTCAATGAACTTGACATTTCTTGTTTCGAAGAAGGATCTATTAGAGGGATCAAAAAATTTATACCCTCTTGACTTCTCAGAATAACCTATAAAATTGTAGCTAACTGTTCTTGAGTCCAGTTTCCTTTTATTAGGTCTGTTAGGCCTAGCTTCAGCTAGACAACCTCAGATGTGTAAATGTCTAATGCTAGGCTTTCTACCTATCCACATCTTGAATGAGGTTTTAGTTACTGCCTTACTAGATCCTCTATTGAGTAGGTAAAGTGTAGTCTTGAGTGTTTCACCCCACAAAGACTCTAGTAGAGAAGTGAAAGTCATCATACTTTTTACCATATCTTTAGGGTTCGATTGTGATGCTCAACTATATCATTCTGACTGGATATACCAGACATGGTATATTGAGGCACAATCCCACACTTAGCAAGGTAGTTCATAAAATATCCTGGATGTTTTCACCTGATCCATCATATCGACCGTAATATTCACCTCCACGGTCGGATCGGGCAACTTTAATTTTCTTACCTAGTTGAAGTTTAACTTCGGTTTTGAAAATTTTGAACATGTCCAAAGATTGCGATTTCTCATGAATAAGGTACAGATAGCTAAATCTGGAATAGTTGTCTATGAAGCTAATAAAATATGTGTGTTCATTCCAAGATGTCTTAGGGAATGGTCTACAAATATCCGTATGTATTAACTCCAAAACATCACTACAACGGCTAGCCCCTTTTTTTCTTTTGTTAGTGGTCTTCCCCTTAATACACTCTATGCAAACATCAAAGTATGACATGTCAAGGGAATCGAGAATTTCATATGACATTAACCTTTCTAGGCGTTGTTTTGATATATGTCCTAAATGCCTATGCCACAACACGGAAGAATTCTCGTTAGTCAATTTATGTTTGTACCTATGCTATGCATTATCACATTGTCAACTGTAGGAGTAAAGGTGTTTAATTTATAAAGATTATCAACCAAGGAATCATTGCCAACCAACACTGAATTAAAGAAAATACTGAAAATTCTATTTCTAAATAAACAAGAATAACTTGATTTGTCCAAAAAAGAAATTAAAATTAAATTCCATCGAAAAGACGGTACAATAAATATATTTTCTAAATTTAGAAAAATATTGGTTCCTAAACAAAGCCTAAAAACACCAATCGACTCAACTTTAGCGTTCTTTCCATTTCCTGTATAGATGTATCTTTTACCATCAAGCGGAAGTCAGCTCTTGAAATAACCCTGCATAGTGACACTTATGTGAGTAGTAACACCTGTATCTATCCACCAAGTGTCAGTGGGTACAATAGCTAGATTGACTTCTGAACTAACAAAGTTGAGAAGTTTACCTTTCTTTACATGTCAGTTAGCATACTTGAGGCAGTCTTTCTTCATATGACATTTTTTCTTGCAAAAGAAACAAGTGAATTCCTTATACTACTTCTTATACTCCTTATGACCATTGCCTCCAGAATCTGCAGTTTGCCTTCCTTTTCCTTTGTTATTGATCCTTTTTCGTTTCTTGCTCGTACTTTGAGAACTAGATGCTAAGTGAGCACTCTTAGATGTCTCAATCTTTAGTCTCCCCTCCTCTTGCATACATTGGGCAATAAGCTCATTCAATGTCCACTTTTCCTTTTGAGTATTATACGATATCTTAAAAGGAGTGAACCGTGCAGGTAGAGATATCAAGACGAAATGCACCAACATACCCTCAGATATATCGAGTTTTAGTACTTTCAAACTTGTCGCTATATTGGACATCTCCATAATATACTCCCTTATGTTTCCTTTACCATTATACCACATGGTTACCAACTTCGTAAGAAGTGTTGTAGTCTCAACCTTTTCATTTGAGGTGAATCGATCTGCTAATTGGTCCAGGAAACTCCTAGTATCTCCTCCCTCTGTTATTGAACCCTTTATTGGTGCCGGTATGGAAAGCTTCATGATACTTAGACATATACGATTTGATTTCTCCCACAGCTGAAATTCAGCCCTGTGCTCTATAGTGCTAGCACTGATCAGAGGTGCGGGATGATCATTCCTTAATGCATAGTCTAAGTCCATGTAGCCTAAGACTACGGTCACATATTCTTTCCATTCAGTAAATTCGAACCAGTTAGTGTTGGGATGTTATTAATGTTGACAGTTACAAATTGCACTGAAATTAAAGAAAGCAAGTTATTGAAACTCACGATTTAACTAAAGCCAAGAACATATAAGTAATATAAAATTATTCAAAAAAATAAAATTTTAAATGCATATAAATGGGCTCTTTATGAGATACCTGTTGAAACCCCAAGGTTATTTTGATATGAACAATAAGTTAAGTTAGGTCTTGTGTTGTTTTAACCCTTGTGTCTAAGTGTGCAGGAGATTAGGAGCACAAGAAGTTGAGCGGAAGATGCAACTAACGAGAAGGATGACACGAGGAGAGAGCCGACGGGCTCGGTGCATCTGAGGGACGAGGTGCCGTGGAAGAGTACACCGGCGGACGAGAAGAAAGCGTGAGGTATTTCCGAGGGACGAGAAGCCGGAGCGGAAGATTTGTCGGGGAGCAAGAGACGCAGCTAGTGAGAAGGTCAGCACGGGAGAGAGCTGACGGGCTCGGTGCGTCTGAGGGACGAAGAGCTGCGAATGAGTATGCTGGCAGACGAGAAGGAGACATGTGACGATTCTGAGGGACGAGAAGTCGGAACGGAAGCCTGCTCGAGAAGGCCGGAAGTTGGGTTCGGGTGAGCCCTATTTCGGATGGCCGAGATCACCCAAGCAAGCGGAGTCGGAGCGAAAGACCCGGACCGAGGTGAGTTGAACCGGAGTAGAGAGCCTGGACCGAAAAAGTCAACTCTATTGACTTTCTTGGTCGGGCGCTCGGAACCATTCCGGGCGCCCGGACTTGGGTGATTATCCAGATTGCAGTCAAACACGATCTATACGAGAAGGGATAAAGTTTATTCCCTTCCCAAGCGTCTAGAACCCTTCCAGGCGCCCCGACCAAGGCTATAAATATAGCCTTGGTCCAAGAAGCTCAACAACTCAAACAATTAGCATTTCCAATACTTATACGCTTTCTTTAGAGTTTAGCTTCTATTTTTCTGTGCGTTATTGCTGTAAGAGGCTTCTCCGCTTGAAGGAGATACTAGTGCGACACATTCCTTAGATCAACAATGCCCCCGGTTGTAACCAAGTAAATCCTTTGCCTCCTCTTTTAATTTATTGCTTTTATTTATTTTATGCAAGTGATCCCGTCCGAAGGCTGAGTCGGACGGAGGCTGGTCGCGGTGGCTTGGTTGTTGACGGAAAGTCGTAGGTGACCCGGCTCCCACAAGTGGCTGACGCTGCTGCAGGACCCTGCGCACACTCAGACAATCCCCCTTCTCACGTTAGAGACCAGAACCCAGGGAAAAAGTCCCCGGATCAGACCCTCCGACGCTCAAGTCAGGTCCCTTTTTCCCCAGAAGAAACAGAGAGAGTCGAAAATGAAAAGTTGTGAAAGGAAAAATGACGAGAGTGCACGTACCCGCGTACGAGGAATCTCCTCCTTTTTATGCACCCGCCTCGCTTCCAGAACCTGCCCTCCTGTCAGAAAAACGTTAGACGCTGGGCTTTGTCGTGTAGTCCTAGACACCTGTCGCGCTGCTATTGGTCGTGAAGGCATCTTCCTTTTTAGGAACCTCCGCCTTTACACATGGGCTTTGTCTTGTAGTGAAGGACACCTGTCAGGCCGCTATTGGTCATGAGAGCATCTTCTCCTTTAGAAACCTCCGCCTTCGCACATCTCACTGGTATGTGATGATTAACCTTGACGGACAATTGTGATCCTTCCATTCCTGCACAGCTTGGCTCATCCTATTTATCGCGGTCGACATCTACCTCGCACCCCTCGACCAGATCTCGCCTCTAAGCACTACTTGTTAGTCGGGCTGACCCTACGCATCCCTGTCGCTTCTGACCTGTGACTTATGGCTTGCCCTTCCGGACCTTCGAGTAGCATACCCGCAGATAGAGCCGTCTCTACACAGCCTTGCTGCTTCCAACCTTTGATTCGTGGCTGGCGCTTCCGTGCCTTCAAATTGCAGACCTGTAAATCGGGCTGTCTCTACTCAGCTCTGCCGCTCCTGACCCATGAGTACTTGCTGGCCCTCGACCGTAAGCTCGTAGATCGGGCTGTCTCTACATAGCTCTGCCGCTCCTGACCCATGAGTACTTGCTGGCCCTTGGCCGTAAGCCCGTAGATCGGGCTGTCTCTACATATCTTTGCCGCTCCCGACCTATACCCGGTGTTCCGCCAGTCGTCTCCCCTTGTCTTTCGACTACTTTGCCTCCTTGATCAACAAGTCTGCCTGGCCTCTGACTACTCCACATGCTTGCCTTTGACTGCCTAGCCCACCTGATCATTGACTGCTGAATCACCCTGACTATTGACCGCCATGTCCTCTTGACTTTTGACCGCTATATGGCCTTGACTTTTCTAACCCTTTCCTCTTGGGCCCCTCCATTGCCACCCGTATCACAAGCCTCCCTCACAAGTCTAGTCGAAGGAGGACGAAAGTCTGACTGACTAGACCTCAGCACATCTTTAAGATCTCAGCATATCTTTGTGACCTCAGCCTATCTCTGTGTCCCTGCCTCAGCATATCTCTGTGCATTTTGCTTCCTGCCTCACGCATCAACCTTTGTGTCGCGTCGTCTGGGATACCATGCCTCCTTAATTGCTTTGCCAGTCGCTTGGGGTACTATTCCCACGTAGTTGCTTTGACTTGGCCACTCGCCTTCTTTATAAAGAGCCTCACGATCACTTCTTTATCCCATCCTTCCTCTTTCATGCCTTCCTACTTCCTTTTGCTAACCCGTGTTCTACCAGCTTCTTTGCCACATGATGCCTTCTCCTTCTTCTGAGGAGGTTGATCAACCACCCTCCCAAGTGATGATCAATCAACTCGCCTCGCTACTTTCCACGAGGGAACGCGAACTGGAGCGCGTGTCCCAAGAGCAGGCTCGCGAGACGGTCGCCTTGCATTCCATGGAAGCTCAGTATCGTCTCGCAAAGTATTGCGTGCATGCGGAGAAGGCGAGGAAAGAGGAATGCCAGGCTAGCCTGCAGCGCCAGCTCAGCCTTCAGGAACGCTTGAAACAAGAGCATGAAGCGGAGCTGTCTCTCCTCCGTGCGTATCTTGACGACAAGCAAGACACGATCGCCCGGCAACAAACAGTCATCGACTCCCTCCACGCGCAGCTGGCTCGAGCCTTGAATGCCCCAGAGGCTCCTGAGTCCCCAGACATTTCTTCACACGGCAGTGCTCATTCTCCATGACCAATCCTTTCCCCGAGTTAAGACTAGCTCGGGCCATAGTTGTCTCAGTGGCTCCTTCCCCGCAAAACGCTCCCTCTTGTAGCCTTAGCTGTATCGCCTGCTTATGGAACTGTGCTGCTGTACCTGTATATCTGTCCTTTTCCGGCATAGTCTTTCCTGCTCAAATTTCATCTAGCAAGCATTTTTAGAAACTGGCCCGTATGTGAGAGCCAAGAGTTGCTTCATGATTCCTTTTCATGTATGAATTTTGGATAATAAAATCGACATAGTGCTTGGGACCTAAAACTGTAATGAACGTGCAAAACCTGATTTCGTAGTTAATATTGACGCTCTAGGAGTAGGGTAGATGGCCTCCCGCATCCCTTGCCCTGCGTATTTGCTGTATATTTACAATTTGCGTAAAATAAAGCCAGATGTAGCTGACCTGATTATTGAAAACGCTCCGCTCAATGTGAGGCATATCCCTCTGAAAGGTAGTCAGGTGTGGGCGCCGAGCTCACTTATGGTTTTCGCAGGGGAGTTGACTTTTGATCTCCGCGTGGGGGCCGATCTGAAAGGTCGTTGGGCGTGAGAACAGAGCTCACTTATAACTCACACTGAGGCGAGAGTCTGGGACTATCGACCTAAAAGGTCATTGGGCGTGAGCACAGGACTCACTTATAATTCTCGCATGGGAGCCGACCTGAAAGGTCGTTGGGCGTGAATGTGAGCTCACTTATAACTCGCGGAGGCAGAGTCTGGGACTACCGACCTAAAGGTGGTTGGGCGTGAGCAGGGGCTCACTTATAATTCTCGCATGGGAGCCGACCTGAAGGTCGTTGGGCGTGAGCAGGCTCACTTATAACTCGTCTTGGGGCGAGTCTGGGACTACCGACCTAAAAGGTCGTTGGGCGTGAGCACAGGGCTCACTTATAATTCTCGCATGGGAGCCGACCTGAAAGGTCGTTGGGCGTGAGAACAGAGCTCACTTATAACTCACACTGAGGCGAGAGTCTGGGACTACCGACCTAAAAGTTCGTTGGGCGTGAGCACAGGGCTCACTTATAATTCTCGCATGGGAGCCGACCTGAAAGGTCGTTGGGTGTGAGAACAGAGCTCACTTATAACTCGCACTGAGGCGAGAGTCTAGGATACTCCGGTCCGAGATCGGTGGCGATGGCGCTGGTCCGAGACCAGTAATGATTCTCCGGTTCGAGACCGGTGGCGATGGCGCTGGTCCGAGACCAATAATGATACTCCAGTCCGAGACCGGTGGCGATGGCGCTGGTCTGAGACCAGTAATGATACTCCGGTCCGAGACCGGTGGCGATGGTGCTGGTAAGAACTCCAAACGGCAAAGGCATAGATGCATTGCTCTTCTTCGCCTTCATTCGTCTCGCCCATGCTGACCTGATCGCTTTGTCTAATCTGGTCGTTATTGTTGGCTTTGCGCGTCGTATTTCTTCCTGCAATTGCGCTATGTACAATATAGAATTAAGAATAGAGGAGGGAGCGTAAAGACCTTACTAAACCCCTGGGCCACAGTGCCCTTGCAGCTTATGATGACCCCACGGTTCCCGCGATGCGCCCGGTTAGCTGCTCAGATCAAGGGCTGTCTACGCATGGCTACTCGCCCGCTTGATACTCCTCTGATCTGACATCCACTTCTGCTAACCTACCTTGCCTCATTCGCGACCCTTTTGAATTGCCCGGCTTCTGCAGCTTCATGAAACTTCCCGCCTAGCCTTGAACCTTTCACGAAGAACGCTTCTTTTTTGAGGCCACGCCCCTTCATGATTACCTTGCCTTGTCGATCTTTAATGCGCTTCTTCTCGCGGTGACACATGTCCGACGCCTTTACGGCGCACGCCCCCTGACGCCAGCTTCTGACCCCCCTTTTTGCACCCTTCGGCGCTTATTTCCATCCGACGGCGTTGAGGTGCGTTACCCAAAAAGATACTCGGCTTGACTCTCGAGGTTTCCTAGGAATGAATGGGCTTTATAAACCCTAAAGGCAGTCCGCTTTCCTTACTTCGACGCTTCATTATCCTCCTCCTCTCGTTCGCGGCCGTTTCTGGCAGTGTAACCACTCGTTCTCCTGCTTGTGCCCGACCTGTGACCCCTCTCGTCTTCCTTCCCCTCGCCTGCTTACTCCTCGTAATCATGGATGGTAAGGAACTCTTCTGGTATTCCCGTTACATCTCTGATTTAGACTATCACGACCTGTCTTCATTGCAATCCAATCTGGGGCTAGGCGCCGCATATGAGTTTCGTCTTCCCTCGCCAGATGAACATCCTTCTTCTCCTCCCAAAGGGTTTATCACTGTTTTTAGGGACCAAATCTTAGGTGGTCTTCACTTTCCTTTGCATCCTTTTTTCTCCGAGTTGAGTCAGTATTGCGGTATTGGTATCTTTCAGTTTGCCCCCAATGTATTCCGAGCGGTCTGCGGAACCATCATCTTGTGCCGCATTTATCAAATCCCCTTGACCGCTAGATTATTCCATCACTTCTATTCCTTCCGGCGAGCCGAAGCAGGGGTATTCAACGTTCAGGCCAAGCTGGGCCATAAGTTTTTTGATGACCTACCTTCTTCCAATAAAGGCTGGAGGTCTCGCTTTTTCTTCCTTAAGCCCCCGTCCCCTTAGCCGGGCCTTCCCAATGGCGTCCCCTCATCGCTTCGGACTTCCCTTCGCATGTCCATGAACTTGCTTGCTCCGCGGTTGCGGACAAGCTGAGAGGTGTTGTTGTTCGCCTGTCTGTGCTGATGCTAGAAGGCATTCTGCACGCTTTTGGCCTTAGTCCTGTCTCCACAGAAATCGGAGCTCCTTTTGGTAAGTTGTTATCTTTTTGTATACCGCTCTTCGCTAACTGAGGTGCTTTTTCTTCTTATTTTTGTAGAGGCTGCCATCCTCCGTTCCTTCACCAGTCAGGAGACACCCTCGGTGGCCGTTCTGCAAGCTCTGAATGAGGAGCTAACACAGGGTCTACCTTCTGATCCCGCCGTCGCCGTCGGTCCGCAGCTTTCGGAACCCCGGACTTCTGATGCGGAGGACGCCCCGATGCTTATTGAGCCACTTGCTCTCAACCCTGCAAACCCAGCCCTACCCTGCATCTCTAATCAACCTACGGCTGAGCCATCGCCTGCAGGACAAGTGCCTTCTCTCCCTCCAACTATGAAGCTGCGCCTGACACGCAAGGGCAAAAGGACGGCCCTAGTCGCCGCAACCTCTCCTCCACCTCCTCGCCGTCAACGCGTAGTGAGCATCTCTTCCCCCACCAGGTCCTCGGACACGAGCTTGACCCAGGAGACAAGCAGGGCCCGGGAGAAGGCCTCTGATCTGGAGGTGGCAGACCCGCCATCGGACCTGACCGCTCCGCTGCCAATCCAGAGTATATTACCTGCCCCGCCTTCATCCTCTGGAGATCAGCCCCTGGGCTCGCTAACTCGCTCAACTTCTCCTCCTCTCGTGCCTATGAGCTCAGCCGTGCTGACTCTGGAACTGCCATCTGCGGACCTGGCCTTTGCGGCTTCTTGGAGGCTTCCCTCAGAGATCGACCCGGCCTACACATTCGCTGCCGACCTATCTCCTATCTTTGGTAGGGTCGATTTCTATGGGGACTTGGCTACCTCCTGGCAATCAGCCAATCAGCAGTTCTGGGAGAGCAGTTCCCCTTTGGAGGAGTTCGATCAAATTGCTCGCTCCCTGGTAGCGGTAAGCTCTTTCTTTTCTTCTTCCTGGTATCCGTGTGTTTCTGTAACCTCCTTTCCCTTCTTCCGGCTACTGGCAGACCTGCTCCGCGAGTCTGAGCGCCATGCAATGAGCGACCGAGCTTCAGCGAGAGAACGCGGCGCTCAAGGCACGTCTTCAGGAACTAGAGCACCCTGCGGCTCCCTCAGCTCCTCCTAAGCCTTCTCTTGGAAGCTTGGATGCTTATCTGCGTGCCGCCGGGGAGTCAGCGGCCTCTGCTCGGGCCATTTCCCATGCTGCCTTTGCTAAACTTCAACAGTTGGAGGCGGCTTTGAAGACGAGTGAGTCTTCCTTGGCTTCTGAAGCGGATCGTCATCAGGCGACAGTTTCTGAGCTGAAAGCCAGAGAGGCAGAGCTGCTTTCCCAATCAGAGGAGTTGACGCTGCTACGGCAAGGTCAGGAGCTCTTGCAAATGGGGTTGGCCGATGCCCAGGCCCTGGCTTGTGCTGCCACTAGCCGGGAAGCAACCATGCGGACTCAGTGGGAAGCGTGTCAAGCCACTCTCCAATGCTTGTAAGCGGAGTTATCGAAGGCCCAGGAAGCGGTAGGCCAGAGCGATTTTTCCGTGGCCCGCACCGAGGCTGCGGAGAACCGGAACAGTTTGGAGGTGTACCGGGCTGACGAATCAGAGCGGCTAAAGGCGTACAGACTAGCCTACGTCCGCTCTTCCTTCTTCCTCCATAAGCTGGGACGCTGGATGGTCTTGTTGCTCTGTCATGGGGCCGCTGGTGGGGTCAGACAGGCCTTTGAGCAATGTTTCCTACGCTCGGCACCTCCTGCCACCTTCTTGGACACAGCTCGCCTAACCAGGGAATTGCCGCAGGAAACCTTCCCTTCCTTCGAAGCGGATGAGGGACTTTTCCTCTTGGAGGCTCCTCCCCCTGCGGTCGATCCAGCTCCCGGGGATATTTCTGCCCAGGCCCCTCTTGTTGCTGCACCTGATGCGTCCGCTGATCCTGCGTCTCTCCCCATAGTGCTGGCCGACCCCGTACTCCTTCCGCTGGCCTCCGTTGATTCTGCGCCTTCTTCCCCGGATGTCGTATGATTAGCGATATGTTGTATTGTTCACCTTTTATGTGTTGATGCTGAACCTTCCGTGATTGTACTTATTCGCGTGGTCTTACTGAACTTTGGATGGCTGTACTTAGCTTGCCCTTACTTATTTTGCCTTTGCTACGTTGCTCTCCCCCCAATAGTTGCTTTTATACCGAGCCGGGTGAGGGTCAGCTTTTACTTTTTGTCTTTGACGCATGCCCATGAAGCTCACTGATCTGCTCCATCTTTCTCTCTGACGGCCGCTTCCGCCCACCTTTGTCCTTACGAGGCAATCACCTGTTTGGCGAAAAGTTGGCTGAACTGAGTGTGCCCCTTTTCCCCCTTTTTTCTCTTTCCTCTTTTTTCGTACCTCATGAGGCACCTCGTACTTCGAGCCTTTGCCTTTCCTATAATGCCCTCTGGTTATATTCTCGAGGCTCATCATAGAGCGCTCCTTGTCTATTTCCGCCCCGGTATCCACCATCCATTGTTAGCGTACGAGAATATCCTTCCTCCACCATACCTATAAGTATCTTATTCCTCTCTCCCTTCTGTTATGCTTCGTCATCACCACGGAGCACTCAAATGTCGCCGCCGCCGACTAACTTTCTCCGAGATCACGCCACGCTCCTTCCTTTTTTCCTAGCCCCCTCTTTTCGTTTGTTCCTTCTACCTCCTGAGATAATCTCCCTTGCAATGACCTCTCCTTCTTGGGTTTCCTTGTTGGCGGAGCACTTCCCCGGCGCTTCAACTTTCGCTGAGTTGGATTGGGATGACCTACGATACACTTACGAAATCCCTACTAGCTTTCGCCCCATCATCCCTACTGGTGTGAACTTGTACTTCGATCCCCCGCCTGATTTTTGTACTTTCTTTACTGAGCAATTTGTATCTGGTCTTCGTCTACCCCCGCATCCTTTTCTGTCTGGAGTGTGCCACTATTTTAAAATCCCCTTAGGTCAGCTAACTCCCAATTCCATAAAGATTCTGTGTGGCTTTGTAATACTCTGCGAAGTTTGTGAGGTTTCCTGGTCCGCTCCCCTCTTTCACTGCTTCTTTGCTCTTGCTCGACACGCTGATGGTCTTTTTGACTTCCAAGCTCGCAGTCATACCGCTTTCTTCTCTCCTCTTCCTCCTCCCAGTGCTAACTGGAGGAAAAAAAATTCTTTTTTCTCTGATTTCCCAAAGAAGTAGGCTGGCCTCTGCGATGGCAATCTGCGCTGCCTATGACTCCGACGTTGGAAGATTTCCATATGGACCTCCCGTATACTGTGGCTGCGACCCGCATGGAGGATTGGCGCTTGAATCTGACGAGACTGTTGTCTGAAGACCTACTTTCCTTTTTCCGGCTAAGCTTCGTTTCCTCTGAAACATCGCACTCCTTGGGTAAGTTCACGCTGAGCTCCACCTCCCTTGCGATCATATTCTCCGCTAGAATAACCTTTCATGTTGGTGCCTATAGCTGAGGTTCTGCATCGCGCCTCAGAGGTTATGCCTTTGCCCCTCGATGATCTGGAAATACTGCGACGCGGTCGGGCAATCTTGGAGAGGAGGCTACTCCCTCATCTTGGATCCGCCTCATTTGAGGCAGCGACCCAACCTACTTCCAACCCCGCCTCACACAACGCTTCTCCTTCATCTGCCGCCCTGAGCCAAGGTCGGGGTTGTGATCCAGCCAGCCGTCTGGCCAGACGCGTCTTCCGGGGAGCCCCCCGGGCCTCCAGACGTGGCCGCGCAACTCTTCATCGAGCAGGTCTAAGCTCATCCGGCCTGGGCGCCACAGACAGGGGTGCGACAGCCTCTTCACAGGGTCAGCCTCGCTCTGATGACTATGACTCTGATAACCAGCCCCTGCTTAACGGGCGGCGCCGAAGGCCAGGTCTGACTTTATTAACGCTTGATTTTGTTCCTTATACTACCACATTGCCCCTTGCTGCCGTCGTGACTGGCTCTGACATCACTTCCCTCTTTATTTTTGTTTTCTTTATCTGGCAGCCTCTCCCAACTCCTACAGGGGACGACCAGCTGCAGACGAAGATAGCCCAGGCGATCATCAAAACCCCGCGCCTACTGAGCCCGTTCCCGAGCCACCTCCCGCTCCTCCTGGTGCTGACGCCGGCCCTTCTCAACCTTCCTCCTCCACCCGCCATCGTTACAGGACCACCATCCCCTCTGAAGCTTCTCTAGCTCGGCGGTCTGACGCCCCTACGAGCCTTCTAATGATGAAAGGCTGCCTCGGCAGTTTGTGGGCAGAGAGCATGGATCAAATGGGTAACGCGCCGCCGTTAGTCCAGATGGATAGGTTCTCGAAGTCCTGGGCCAAAGTACGTACTCCTCACCTTACCCTTGCTATTGTATTGCCTTAACTGAAGGTTATATCTTCCGCCAAGACTCACGCCGAATCTTTGGTGCTGAACCAATCCTTCCACACCCTCCATCATGAAAGCAAAGAACTCAGGGAGAGAGTCTCCGAATTAGAGCTGCAGCTGAACGACCCTGCCCAAGCCAGCTATGCTTTGCGGGCGGAGATTCAAGCCCTAACCAATCAGACCGACCGTCAGAAACGATCCCTGATACAGGTGAAAGATGAGCTCTGAGCTATGAGGGAGAACAACAACTAGCCCATCAGGCTCGGAAATACAGTCCAAGGATACTTTTCTGCAGGAAAAGAACAATAAACTAGAGGTTCAGGCAGCTCAGTTGGAAACTCAAGGAGCTGAGCTGAGGGCTATGAGGGCGGAACTATCCCAGTCTCGGGCGGCTTTGGCGGGAGTATCTACTGCCCTAGCGGTCTATCAAGAAGGAGAGAATGATCGTTGCCTACGAAGTCGAATGTCCTATCTGAGCTCTCCTAAATTTTTATCCCAGGCTGGGGCACGCTTTTCTGCGACCGTACCCTACACGGCGGCTGGAGTTATCAGGCAACTGCATGCACAGGACTTCTTGAGGTCCGTCCCCTCCGCAGACTTTTTGAATCACGACCAAATCATTCAAGGCTTTCCGGATGAGATTTTTGCTCCTTTCAAATGATCTGTACCAGCCACTCAAACTGAGAAATTGTTACATGTACACATGTCTTTTCAAATTTTTACTTGACTATCCTATTGTCTCCACGCCCCTCGCCTGACCCGGCCTACGTCAACAGAGTCAACCCCCTCAAACTCGATAGGGCTGTAGGTAGTTAGCACTCCAAGGTCGATCTAGCTTCCTTCCTTGAGCGTCCTGCAAATAATAGGCCCCCGATGTCAATTTCTTGATAACTTTGTATGGTCCGTCCCATTGAGGAGCCAACTTCGTCACTTCCCCTAAGGGCTTCATCTGCTTCCAGACGAGATCTCCTTCTCCGAAGAATCGGGGGGTCACCCTTCTATTATAGTTTTGCCTCATTCTTTGTCTATAGGCCTCCAACCTGGCAGCTGTTTGTTCACGGATTTCACTAACGAAATCTAGCTCAGCCAGCCGTCGCTCTGCGTTCCCTTCATCATACATCATTCTTCTCACGGACAGTATCCCGACCTCCAGAGGTACCACTGCTTCATTGCCATATACTAAATGGAAAGGTGTCAGACCTGTACTTTCTCGGGGTGTCGTACGATAGGCCCACAAAATGCTCGGCAGCTCGTCCACCCAACTGCCTCCCGTGTGATCCAGCTTGACTTTGAGCCCCCGCACTATTTCTCGATTGACTACCTCTGTCTGACCATTGCTTTGCGGATGAGCCACTGAAGTGAAGGCCTGAGTTATGCCGAACCCCTTGCACCAATTTTGTATTTTGCGTCCTTGAAATTGTCTGCCATTGTCCGACACCAATTTGTGAGGCAAGCTGAATCTATATAAGAACTGGATCACCGCATCTTCAGTGATTTTGGCCAGAGCTTCCACTTCCACCCGCTTGGAGAAGTAATCTACTGCTACCAGGAAGAAACGTCTTTTCCCGGTAGCCATCGGGAAAGGTCTTACGATGTCCATACCCCACTGGTCAAAAGGGCAAGACACTATGGAAGTTCTCAGCAGCTCTGTAGGTCGGTGCGTCAGGTTCTGGTACCTTTGGCATGACAAACAAGTATTCACCGACTCGTGCGTCCCTCTGCAAGGTAGGCCAGAAATACCCGGCCAATAGCACCTTCTGAGCCAGCGTTCTTCCACCTGCATGGTTGCCACAGCATCCCAAATGTATTTCCCGCAAGGCCTGATCTGCTTCTTCCATATTCAAGCACTTGAGCAGAGGTCTAGAGAAAGACCTTTTGTACAGTTGATCTCCAATCATAACATAAGAATGGGCCTGTCTCCTGAGCATACGTGCCTCTTTTAGGTTGGCGGGTACAATTCCCTGCTGGAGGAAACTCATTATGGGCGCCCTCCAATCAATAACTCCTCCCAGGTTATTTTGCAGATCGATCTGAGCTATAAGGAAGGTCTACGCTATAGATCTGTCAAGTACCCAAGTAGTCAGGGAGCTGGCCATTTTAGCTAGTTCATCTGCCCTTTCATTTTCCGACCTAGGAATCTTGGTGACTGTGACTTCTTTAAAATCTTTCCTCATCTTCTCATAGGCTTCCTTGTAAACTTGCATCTTTTCGTTGTTTGCTTCAAAATGTACGGTCACCTGCTGAGTTACTAACTGCGAATCCGAGTATATTACGACTCAGCTCGCCCCCACATGCCGAGCTGCTTGCAAACCTGCTAATAAGGCTTCATACTCTGCCTCATTGTTGGTAGCTCTGAAATTTAGCCGTACAGCTAGCTGCATGATGTCTCCCTGCGAAGATATTAGAAGTGCACCTACACCACTTCCCCGCTGGGTAGCTGATCCGTCTACATAAATTTTCCAGACCTCCTCCGAGTCTGCTTGATAAACTTCTGTCAAGAAATCCGCCAAAGCCTGTGCTTTGATCGCGGTTCGGGGCTGATACTGTATATCATATTCCCCTAGCTCGGTCGCCTATTTGATAAGCCTACCCGCTACCTCCACCTTGGTGAGAGCTCGGCCCATTGTACTATTTGTTAGGACAGTGATGGGATGCGCCAAAAAATACGGTCGGAGGCGCCGAGCCATTAGAACAAGTCCGTAAACCAACTTTTCTAGGGCCGTGTACCGAGACTCAGCCCCATTCAATAGATGACTGAAAAAATACACTGGCCGTTGTACACTGTCCTGTTCTTTAACCAGCACGACCCCCACGGCCTCGGGGGTGGCTGACAAGTAGACCCAAAGGGGCTCTCCCACAACAAGCTTGAACAGTGATGGCAAGGACTCCAGGTATTGCTTTAGCTCCTCAAAGGCCTGTGTGCATTCTTCCGTCCACTGAAACTTGGCCGCTTTCACAGGCACTTTGAAGAAGGCGGCGCTCGTCCGAGATCTAGAGATGAATCGGGACGGTCTTGTTATCCTGCCGACACGTGTTTCCTTGATTCGAGGGATGCATGTTCAAGTGCTTGAACCTTCTCAGGATTGGCTTCTATCCCTCGTTCGGTCACCAGGTAGCCGTGATTCCTCTCTTGGCCCGATAGACATTTCGAGTTGACTTCATTCATATTGCCTCAGAGTCTCACAGGTTTCTTCTACATCTTTTATTAGACTGGACGCCAGGGGGAACTTGATCAGGATGTCATCAACATAGACCTCTACGTTCCGCCCGATCTGACTCCGAAAGACTTTGTCCATCATCCTTTAGTAGGTAGCCCCAACATTCCTGAGTCCAAATGGCATGACCGTATAGAAAAAAGTACCGTCGGCTGTTATGAAGCTGACTTTCTCCTGATCCTCTCTAGCCAAGGGTATCTGATGATATCCTTGATAAGCGTCCATCATGCATATCCTCTCACAGCCAGCTGTTGAATCCACCACCTGATCGATCCGCGGGAGAGGATAACAGTTTTTGGGGGTGACCCTGTTAAGGTCGCGAAAGTCTATGCACACCCTCCACTTGTTGTTAGGCTTCTTCACCAATACAACGTTAGAAAGCCAGGACGGGAATTGCACCTCTCGAACATGTCCTGCCTTCCTGAGCTGATCCACTTCAGCTCGGATAATCTTATTCTGGTCGGCAGAGAAGTTTCTCTTCTTCTGCTTGACTGGCTTGGCCTCGGGTATAATATGCAGCTTGTGCTCAGCTACTTCTGGTTTGACCCCAGGCAGCTCTTCCGGTGACCAAGCAAAAACGTCCCTATTGCGGATCAGACACTGTATCAACTCCAACTTAAGCTCCGGTGGTAAGTCACTGGCAATGCGAGTGATGCTCTCTACTCTATCCGCATGCAGCCGAATTTCTTCCCAAGGGATAGGCTCCTCGGCAATAGGCAGAGGCTCCTCTTGGATAGCGTGTACTCCCCCATCTTACGTCCTCCGGCTCTTGCGCGCCTCCACACGGACCATGTCAATTTAGCAGCTGCGGGACACCTTCTGCTCTCCCTTGACTTCCCCGACCTGCTCGCCGACCGGAAACTTGATCTTTTGGTGAAAAGTGGAGACGACAGCCCAGAACTCATGCAGAGCTGGCCTTCCCAAGATGACGTTATAGGAGGAAGGCAAATCCACCACTATAAAGGTACTCCTTCGGGTGCGCACCAGTGGCTCAGTGCCCATGGAGATGGCCAGCTTTATCTGACCCATGGGCTTGACTTCGTTGCCTGTGAACCCGTACAAAGAAGTGGTTACGGGTTGGAGCTCAGCGGCGTCAATCTGCATCTTCTCGAACGCAGCTCTGAATAAAATGTTGACCGAGCTCCCGGTATCCACAAAGACCCGAGCCACTCGACTGTTAGCAATAACGGCCTTGATTATGAGGGCGTCGTCGTGGGGCAGTTCCAGACCCTCCAAATCTTGTGGCCCAAAGCTAATGACAGGGCTAGATGCCTGCTCGTGGCTGCACCCCACAACTCCCACATACAATCGCCGACCGTGTGACTTACGGGCTCGGCCTGAGTCCCCGTCAGTGGGCCCTCCTGAAATCATACCGATCTCTCGCACAACAGCGTTGCTCCGGTTCTCCAGTTCTTCGATCTTCCCTGAGGCCAGCTGGGTTAGCTGGGTCGGCTAGGTCGGGTCGGGTCTGCCGAGCACGCCCAGCTGCAGCCCGTTCTTCTTCCATTCTCTGTATTTGGGACGCCAACTCCGGGGGAGGCAAGCCCTGCTCTGCAGCTCGCCTGGAGTCACGGGCGAATTAGAAGCAGTTACTGAGATCGTGTGTCCTGGACCGATGATATGTGCAATATGGTGCTCCCCTTGGTCCAGGCCTGGGCGCGTGTATGGCAGCGACTCGCGGAGCTGGCCTAACTCCCTGAGCGGGCTGAGGGGCAGGCCTGGGTTGAACGTGCTGGAAGGGCTGAGCTGGCTGTGGTGCTCTCCTTTCAGGTCGGTTGTCAGGAGTCACCGTCTTTTCAGCCTTCCGCTTAGCGGCCTGAGCTTCCTCCACCTTGATGTAGCAAGAAGCTTTTTCCACCATATCATCAAAACTCCGGGCGGGGTTCTTGATGAGGTCCCTAAAGAACTCCCCTTCTCGCAATCCGTTGGAGAAGGCGCTCATCAATATTTCTGAGGTGGCGGAGGGGACGTCATTGGCCACCTGACTGAACCGGTTGATGTAGCTTCGCAAGGGCTCGGTCGAATCCTGCTTGAGAGCAAAAAGACAGTGGTCGGTTTTTTGATACTTACGACTACTGGCGAAACGGCGTAGGAAGGCCGTTTTGAAATCCATGAAGCGATTGATGGACTCTGGGGGCAATCCATCGAACCACTTCTGCGCCGAGCCGGACAGGGTGTGTAGGAATACTCGGCATTTGACAGCATCGCTGTATTGATACAAGATAGCCGCGTTCTTGAACTTCCGCAGGTGTTCTTCCGGGTCCTTGCTTCCATCATACTCTCCGATGTTTGGAGCTCGATAACCCCTTGGCAGGCTTTCCCTCAAGATCTGAGCCGAGAAGGGTACCTTATCATCTGGATCTTCAGGCAGATCTCTGGCAGAGATTATAGCCTTCCCCTTTCCTGAATCCCGGGGTGGATGTAAAGAGCTCTCCGCCACCGACGCCGGCGGCTCCTCTTTCTTCGGACTATGCTCTCGAGGTCTAGCTCGATGATAGTTGCGGCGAGGCTCTTGGCATGAAGTACGAGGGAGTTCTTCCTGCTGCTTCCTCTTTGAGCCCCTGTCGGAGGCAGGAGCTGGTTCTTTAGACGCTTCAGGTGCTAGGCGAGGCCGCGAAACTGTTCCTTGTTTTTCAGAGGCGGCTTACTTCCTGACCTCCTTGAAGAGCTCGTACTCCCCCGCAGTCATGGTGACATTAATCCTCTTGCTGGAACTTCGGCCAGAGTCCTCCATCTTCACGCTTCGGATCAGGCTATTGTGTTTCCCACAGACGGCGCCAAATTTGATCCCGTCCGAAGGCTGAGTCGGATGGAGGCTGGTCGCGATGGCCTGGTTGTTGACGGAAAGTCGTAGGTGACCCGGCTCCCACGAGTGGCTGACGCTGCTGCAGGACCCTGCGCACACTCAGACAATCCCCCTTCTCACGTTAGAGACCAGAACCCAGGGAAAAAGTCCCCGGATCAGGCCCTCCGACGCTCAAGTCAGGTCCCTTTTTCCCCAGAAGAAACAGAGAGAGTCGAAAATGAAAAGTTGTGAAAGGAAAAATGACGAGAGTGCACGTACCCGCGTACGAGGAATCTCCTCCTTTTTATGCACCCGCCTCGCTTCCAGAACCTGCCCTCCTGTCAGAAAAACGTTAGACGTTGGGCTTTGTCGTGTAGTCCTGGACACCTGTCACGCTGCTATTGGTCGTAAAGGCATCTTCCTATTTAGGAACCTCCGCTTTGTCTTGTAGTGAAGGACACCTGTCAGGCCGCTATTGGTCATGAGAGCATCTTCTCCTTTAGAAACCTCCGCCTTCGCACATCTCACTGGTATGTGATGATTAACCTTGACGGACAATTGTGATCCTTCCATTCCTGCACAGCTTGGCTCATCCTATTTATCGCGGTCGGCATCTACCTCGCACCCCTCGACCAGATCTCGCCTCTAAGCGCTACTTGTTAGTCGGGCTGACCCTACGCAGCCCTGTCGCTTCTGACCTGTGACTTATGGCTTGCCCTTCCGGACCTTCGAGTAGCAGACCCGTAGACAGAGCCGTCTTTGCACAGCCCTGCTGCTTCCAACCTTTGATTCGTGGCTGGCGCTTCCGTGCCTTCAAATTGCAGACCTGTAAATCGGGCTGTCTCTACTCAGCTCTGCCGCTCCTGACCCATGAGTACTTGCTGGCCCTCGGCCGTAAGCCCGTAGATCGGGCTGTCTCTACATAGCTCTGCCGCTCCCGACCTATACCCGGTGTTCCGCCAGTCGTCTCCCCTTGTCTTTCGACTACTTTACCTCCTTGATCAACAAGTCCGCCTGGCCTCTGACTACCCCACATGCTTGCCTTTGACTGCCTAGCCCACCTGACCATTGACTGCTGAATCACCCTGACTATTGACCGCCACGTCCTCTTGACTTTTGACCGCTATATGACCTTGACTTTTCTAACCCTTTCCTCTTGGGCCCCTCCATTGCCACCCGTATCAGTAAGTGTTATTATGAGAGTTTGAAAAGGGTAGTTTTCTTTTACTTTTGTAGGGCTATTCAACCCCTTCTAGCCGACCAACACGATCCAACAATACTAAGTACAACATAATGTGCATTTCTTTGAGCCGATACATTATTTGTTAGCGATACTTTTTAATAAAACTCAAACTTTAATTGACCACATAATGTGCCTTCTTTTGGGTCGACCCATTATGCGCATAATATGATACTTTATATAAGTTATATTTTGGTTCATAGCTCACAACAACCTTAATCGGCCACATAATATGTCTTCTTTTGGGCCAACATATTTTGTGCATGATTTGAACAATATAATATTTTGTTCCATAGTTGTAAGTTACTTTATGCATATATTTGGCATAAAAGTAACCTTCCTTTGGGTCGATTACTTTTAGCATAGATATACTAAACCTACCTAAGGTGTCTTCGTTTGAGCCGACACATTAGTTTAACTTAGTAGCATATTGTGTAGATATACCCAAGAAAATACTAGGTACTTAATTCTAATAGAAATTACTTAATCAACCTTAACAATATAAAATTAGGTTTATTAATCGATTGATACCTTATAGTAGTCGATTGGTATGATCTAATCGATTATCCTAATCGATTCGAAAGCCTACCATATACTACTACATAATTATATATAGACCTCTTTAAATTTTTTTTTTCGTTCTATAATTATAATTAAATAGTATTAAATTATTTAATACTATTTAATTTCTTAATTAGTCGTGCATTAAAAATTTAATGCATTTTCTTATAACTTAAAAAAAACTTAGGGTGTGTTTGGTTTGCACCGTTTTCATTTTCATTTTCTGGAAAACACGCATTTTCTGAAAAATAGTGTTTGGTTTGCGTTTTTCGTTCTTGTTTTCTAAAATAATAACTAGCGTTTTCTAGAAAAACAGAGAATGACAAAAAGTCATTTTCTATTTTCTAGAAAATACGTGTTTTTCAGAAAATGAAAATGAAAACGGTACAAACCAAACACACCCTTAAAGTTTTGTTTTTTTTCTCGTACCGTTTCGACGAAACAGTATATATATATATATATATATATATATATATATATATATATATATATATATATATATATAAAATTTTTTTAATGCATTATAATGTTTCAAGCGAAACCTTATATATAACTTTTAATCGATTAAAATGGTAGTCGTGAGTTTAAGACGGAAAATCATTTTAAAATTTTTTTTAATCAATTTCGTTTGATGTTTTAGGTTTGGTAATCTATTGATCCATTAAACTAATATATTAAACCATTGTTACATAGAAAATCAAGTCTTTTCTAGATTTTTATACAAAAGATTTCGACGATCAAATAATTATATTAAACTAGGAAACTTAATCTAGCATACAAAAAATAAATCGACGAAAAAATTTAAACTTCAAACCATGAAATCGATGAAAGAGACTTGTAAAAACCTAAGCCGTATAAATTCTAGACAATCAAAATAAGAATTTGAATAGGAAAACAAAGAACATATTAGCATGAATCTTCGTTTCATTGAGAACATGATATAAGAAAGTAAATATTGTAATTACAAGGAACATGAATACAGCGGAATTATCATTGTTATTCGTGTAGAGCTTACGACTCGTTGGGCTGGAGGTGACAGCAACTCGACAGGCGGTGGTTTGATCGGCTAGATGAGAGAAGATCGCAGTGCTTTTTCTTTAATTAGATTTATTTTTTAAAATTTAAAATTTTAATTAAAACTTTATTAATTGAATTAATCAACTCCTACTGTAGTTAAAATAAACTAAATCTATCTAGTTAAAGGTTAACAAAATTACCCCCCAAAAGTTTCTAAAATAATAAAAATTCTGAGATATTATCTGAATTTATTTATTTATATATATCATCATTAATTATAATATTATTATTATATATATTTTTTATTTTATTTTATTAGTTGATTAACAAATACTAAATTATATATTGAAATTTTCAAATAAATATATAATTTTTTTATTATATTGTCTAAATCAAACAATATTAAATTTTATGTAATTATCAACCACATAATCAAAGTGGTGCCGGATAGCACAGGACTAAGGAGAAGTGACAATCCGACTGGGACCACGCTACATTAGGGGGGCGTTTGATTCTCTCCTAGGAATCGGAATGGGAATGAGTATCATAGTATTATGGAATGGGAATGAGTATGAGCTTGGGTATCATTTTTAAAAATGATGTTTGGTTAGTTAAATGTTTTCAATCGGAATGAACCTAAATTTCCTTTTTTACCCTTACAGGAAAATAAGAGAAAAAATTAGATGGGAGAGAAAGTTGAATGTGAGAGAAACATATGATGAGAGAGAAAGTGTGATGAGAGAGAAAGTGTGTTGCGAAAAAATAAAGAGAGAGAAAGTATGATCAGAGAAAATAAGGAGAGAGTGCATGATAGGAAAGATTGAGAAGAGAAAAAGTATGATGAGAGAGAAAGTGTGATGAGAGAGAAAGAGTGATGAGAAAAAATGAAGAGAGAGAAAGTATTATGAGAGAAAATTAAAGAGTGAGGAGAGAGAAAGTATGATGAGAGAGAAAGTGAGTTGAGAGAGAAAGAGTGATGGATAAAATGAAGAGAGAGAAAGTATGATGAGAGAAAATGAGAGACTGAGGAGAGAGAAAATATGCTGAGAGAGAAAGAGTGATGGAAAAAATGAAGAGAGAGAAAGTATTATGAGAGAAAATGAAAAATGAGGAGAGAGAAAAGTATGATGAGAGAGAAAGTGGGTTGAGAGAGAAAGAATGATGGAAAAAATAAAGAGAGAGAAAGTGTGATGAGAGAAAATGCGAGACTGGGAGAGAGAAAATATGATGAGAGAGAAAGTGTGCTTAGAGAAAAAGTGTGATTTGTGATGAGAGAGAATAAAGAGAGAGAAAGTGTGATGAGAGAAAATGAGAAGAGAGAGTATGCTGAGAGATTGAAGAGAGAGAAAATATGATGAGAGAGAAAGTATGATGAAAAAATAAGTAGAAAATGTGTAATGGGAGAGAAAGTGTGATAGAAGAGAATGAAGAGAGAGAAAATAAGGAGAGAGAGTATATGATGGGAGAGAATATAGAGAGAGAATGAGGAGAGAGAAAGTATCTTGAGAGAGAAAATGTGATGATAAAATAAGGAGAGAGAAAATATGATGAGAGAGAGTGTGTGAAATTAAAAAAAATTGAACAAATATACTAAGGGTATTTTTGTCTAAAACTTAATTCACAATCCTATTCCATCAAAACCCAAGGGAGGGGGTGGGTTTCATCTATACCCAAATTTTTGGGTTTCATTCCAAAATTTTGATTCCATTCCTATGAACCAAACACAAGGTTTGGGAATGAATCCATTCCCTCATTCCCAAACCCATAAACCAAACGCCACCTAGTAGTATTCACACAAGGAATCTGTAAATATTAAAGACAAAAAAAATCTCGGAGCCAACCAATCACAGCAGAGCACTTTGCGTCAACCTAACAGACAACTCTTATTTCAAACGTGCCGTATTTTACAGGACGCATGATAAAATATAAAAACAAGATCCTGAGATACTTGTAGAATGGAAGAACTGACACGGCTACTCATAATTGAGTTAACATTCTACGACGTGCATAATGTGTATAATTACAATACGAATAATCGGATCTTCTGGGATGGTCCAGTGCCATAAATACCTCCCCATATATTATTAGTTGCTATTTCAAAGACTCACTCATAAAATTTAAGGAAAATATTAGTACGATAAAAAAAAATAGATAGTCATCTTTTTCCCACGTCGAATTTTTTTTTTCGCTCTTCATTTTCTTCTTCTTCCTTTAATCTTGAACTTTCATTTTCCTCATTTTCATTTTTTTTTCCCTCTAATTTCTTTCATATTCTTTTTCCTAATTCTAATTTTATTTATAAAATCTTCCATGACATATCGCTCCCATTATAGCCCAAGTCACTATCGCCATATACTGATTGCTACCATCATTACTATTATTTGTTGCATGACCGTCATCTTCACTTGGCTAACGCCATAGCTTTGTCGATGCTCCATAAAAAATACCTTTTAGTTTAAGTGAAATTTTCTTGATTGATTTCTTTCGCTTAGCTGACGTCGTTGTTTGCTGCCCGCAACATTGTCATCCTTCGCCGACTCCGTCACTTTGCCCCTCTTGAGTGAAAATCCTAGCTACGTCATTGCTAGTAGCCATCCGTGATTTACCTTCTCCGTGTTGGCCCTGGGATAGATTAACGGGGGCACTGGGGCGAGCATAGTCGTCTTTTGCCACCGTAATGCAGATAATTTGACCCTATAATTTACTTAGTCCTTTATAGAATCTGGGACAGACCGTAAAGAACATTCAGAATGAGTGATCTTGTACGAAACCGCGAAGCTGGAAAGCCGGGAAGGTGACGACTTTGCTGACGAGTTGGAGACCTCGAAAATCTCGATCCTCCTGCAAAACAAAACCAAAACCAGGAAAGACGTCCCTGGTGTTGGCCCTCCGACGCTCAAGTCAGAACAAGTAGGAAGAAGCAGAAGAAGCAGAATAGATAATGAATGCCCCCCTTTGAGATATGAAACTTCCCTTTCTTTTATATCTTTCCTTGTGACCTTCCATCTTCCTCTGTTAATGACATTAATTACCTGACGGAGTGTTCATCTTTGTCTTGACTTCTTTATATTTAATGATGGAGTGTTCTCCTTTGCCTTAGCTTCCTTTAATGACAGAGTGTTCTATTTGATTTCCTCTTCCCCTTATTCTGTTCCAGGCCATACATCGTGCAGGACGGATGCCCCAGTTGGCAATCTCAGAGTCAACTAGACATAGTCGACCAAGGTACTCCTGAGCGACCAACGATCATCCGAGTGGCTGATGAATATCCGAGCGGTCTGCTAGCCACCCTCTACTCGGGTTATGCGGGTGAGCCCTAAAGCCTTAGCATTGACCTCCTTGACTTTGACCTATACTGTGACAATTGACCTGTGCCAGGTGGGCTCCTCCTTATTACCGCATCACAAGCCTCCCCCTCAAGTTTAGTCGAACGAGGCTACAAGTTCGATTGATTGGACCAGTGTAGTCCTTGATGATTCCCGCGCCTTTGCCTTTCGGTCATGCCTCGTCAGACCGAGTATACAACCGTTGCTCGACCATGTTTGTTCCGCTCGGCCATAACAGGCCCGCTCGGCCATGAGTGTTTCGCTTGGCCATAACAGTCCCGCTCGGCCATAACTAGTCCGCTCGGCCATGATTGTTCAGCTCGACCATAACTGGCCCTCCACGTCAGCTGATGTATGAGTCCAAATGCCTTTTTTTTTCTGAAGATATGGTTCGACTGGATAAATGAACCGGTTGGCTTATCGCTGAAGGCATGGTGTATGAACTCGAATGCCTTTCCTTAAGGCACGATGTATGAACCCGAGTGCCTTTGAATTTTGGAGGCACGGTGTATAAACCCGAATACCTTTGATTCTTAAGATATGGTCCGACCAGATGAATGAACTGGTTGGCCTATCGCTGAAGGCATGGTGTATGAATCCGAATGACTTTCCTTGAGGCAAGGTGTATGCACCCGAGTGCCTTTGAATTTTGGAGGTACGATGTATAAACCCGAATGCCTTTGATTCTGAAGATATGGTCCGATCGAATGAATGAACTGGTCGGCCTATCGCTGAAGGCATGGTGTATGAACCCGAATGCCTTTCCTTGAGGCACGGTGTATGAACTCGAGTGTCTTTGAATTTTGGAGGCACGGTGTATGAACCTGAATGCCTTTGATGTTGAACATATGGTCCGATCGGATGAATGAACCGGTCGGCCTATCGCTGAAGGCATGGTGTATGAACCCGAATGCCTTTCCTTGAGGCATAGTGTATGAACCCGAGTGCCTTTGAATTTTGGAGGTATGGTGTATGAACCCGAATGCCTTTGATTCTTAAGATATGGTCCTACCGGATGAATGAAATGGTTGGCCTATCGCTGAAGGCTGGGTGTATGAACCCGAATGCCTTTCCTTAAGGCATGGTGTGTGAACCCGAATGTCTTTGATGATGAAGATATGGTCCGACCGGATGAATGAACTGGTCGGTCTATCGCTGAAGGAATGGTGTATGAACCCGAATGTCTTTCCTTCCTTGGAGCTTCCTGATTTACCAAAAATAGATGGCTATATTTTATACTAAAAATTGTGAAAGTTAGTTGCTGACCGGGCGACCATTTAATTCGGCGATTCTGGTCGGGAATCTTTTTTAGAAATATTGGCTGAGCTACCACTCTTGATCCTTTGCAGTTCACATCGATGCCCCCCTTCTGTTGTTTGATGTTTGGATGGTACTCGGGAAAATCGCTCGGGCTTTTAGTCCGAGCGTCCAGTAGACTTCCTCATGTTTTTTGGAGAAGGCGCTCTGGAGTAGAGTCAAGGTGATCTCTTATTTACTTCCTCTGATTCCGCCATTCGACGAAGCCTCTTGGCGCGCTGATGCCACTCATGGGTAGAATGATGATGGGATTGGTGGTAGTCACATAATGGTCTATGTCTCCCGGTCATTGATTGACCCACGTCCCTGCCTGCTTTCTTCTCTTGGGTCGGCGGAAGATCCGATCGAGCCTCTCTGGAGCCTCCTGTGGGCGGGAGCGGTTCTCGTTTGGCCTGGCTGGTCGGATTGGTAGTGGTTCCCTCCTTTTTCCGAGCGGCATGAGCTTTTTCCACATTGATGTATTCGTTGACCTTCTCTTGTAGGTGGCCGAAGTTCCTTGGTGGCTTCCGGATAAGCAACCGGAAGAACTCTCTTTCGGTGAGCCCTTGTGTGAAGGCGTTTACCAACACATCCGAGGAGACCATCGGGATGTCCATCGCCACCTGATTGAAGCGCTGAATGTAGACCCTCAGTGCCTCTCTGGGCCCTTGCTTGAGAAAGAACAAGTTCACGCTCGTCTTCTGGTGGCAGTGGCTGTTGGCGAAGTGATGTAGGAAGGCCGCTCGGAAGTCTCTGAAGCTATGGATCGATCCGTCTGACAATCTTTTGAACCAGCGTTGTGCCGATCCATAGAGAGTTGTAAGGAAGACCCGACACTTTACTCCGTCGGTGTACTGATGAAGTGTGGGCGTATTATCGAACTTGGCCAAGTGATCATCCAGGTCGGTCGTTGCATTATACTCTCCGATCGTCACCAGGTTGTAATACTTCGGCAGAGGGTCATCTAGAATCCATTACGAGAACTGTTGATTGATTCGCTCGGGTGAGTTGCTTCTTCTCGGCGCTTTCCCCTACCGTGCATCCAGGACAAGTGCCTCATCCAAGGAAGATCTCCGGTATCTATCCGCTGGAACCTTCTTTGCTGGTGGAGCCCAGATCGACACTCGATTTAGCACATGGGGAATCTCCCCATAGGTGCCGATCGACTTCTTATTCCGTTCCCGAGCGGAAACTTGTTCGACTCGATCTCCTTGCTCAACATGGCGACCTGCCGTTGAGGCCGCAGGCTCATGCACTTGGCGCTCAGATAACGCCTGTTGGTGCTCGGTCTGCGCTCGTTGTTGCTATTCCACTATCTTCTCCGCTCGGGCTTGTATCAGCATATCAAGTTCTTCTTGCGTTAGCGCCATCGTTATGAATCATCCAACATCTTCCATTTCCTTGTTCGGATACAGGTGACATTCCCACAAACAGTGCCAAAATGATTCTGTTTGAAATTGCGAAGCTGGAAAGCCGGGAAGGTGACGACTCTGCTAACGGTTTGAAGACCTCCAAAATCTCGATCCTCCTACAAAAAAAAAAAAAAACCAAAACCAGGGAAGGGGTCCCTGCCGTTGGTCCTCTGACACTCAAGTCAGAACAAGTAGGAAGAAGCAGAATAGATAATGAATGACCCCCTTTGAGATATGTTCCCTTTCTTTTATACCTTTCCTTGTGACCTTACATCTTCCTTTGTTAATGACATTAATTACTTGACAGAGTGTTCATGTTTGTCTTGACTTCTTTGCATTCAATGATGGAGTGTTCTCTTTTGCCTTGGCTTCCTTTAATGACGGAGTGTTCTATTTGATTTCCTCTTCCCTTTATTCTGTTCCAGGCTATACGCTGTGCCGGACGGATGTCCCGGTCGGCAATCTCAAAGCCAGCCAGACCCAGTCGACCGAGGTACTCCCGAGCGGTCAACGATCGTCCGAGCGGCTGATGAATATCTGAGTGACCTACTAGCCACCCTCTACTCGGGTTATGCAGATGAGCCCTACAACCTTAGTGTTGACCACCTTGACTCTGACCTATACCGTGACAATTGACCTATACCAGGTGGGCTCTTCCTTATCGCCGCATCAATGAGTATGATTATTTTTTACTATAATAATTTATTATAATAATACTCATAGGATACTTAGTTAATTAGAGGATGATAAACTTACTATTATAATAGAGTAAGAACAGGATGATAAACTTACTGTTATAATAGAGTAAGAGACTAATTCGTGACCAATGTATATTCTTGGAAAAAAAATTTCTCTCACCCTTAGCCAACTTGGCAATTGACTATAAGCTGACCTCGTGATTTATCTTCCTTCACACAACCTAGGGACTGGCTATGAGGAGCGTCTGAAATGAGTGTAATTACGTTTGCTACAATAATGGTTTTATTTCCACACAGTCGCTAGTTACTTGACGATCGGCTATAAGCCAACTCCGTAATTTACTTTCCTTTATATAACCTAAGGACAGACTGTGAGAGACACTTGGGATGAGCATAATAACATGTTGCTACAATAATGATTTTTTTCCCACGAGGGTGCCTAATTGGCTAAAGGGTGACAAACTTGTTATAATAGAATAAAAGATTAATTTTCAACAGGCGCATGACCTTGGAAAAAAATCCCTTATATCCCCTAGTCACTTGGGTCATCGACTATAAGTTGGTCCTGTGATTTATCTTCTTTCACATAACCTGGGGATGACGTCTGGAGTGAGTGTAATCACCTTTATTACTATAATAATATTTTTTTATCCTGGTGGGAGTGCACAGTTTGCTAGAGGGTGTGGCATATTTACTATAATAGGACATGAATTAATTCCCAGCAGACATATGTCCATGGAAAAAATTCTTCTCATCTCCTAGCCATTTGGTGGTCAATTATAAGATGACTTCGTAATTTATCTCTCTTTGTATAATCTGGGGATCGATTGTGAGGGACTTCTAGGGTGAGTATAATAACCTTTTGTTATAATAATGTGATATATATTTTTTTCTAGCACGGGCTGGTGATCGGTATTTTAAAATGAATAAAATTAGATAAATTAATGGTACTAAAAAAAACTTATGTTATTAAATTCACGATAATCACTTAAATTTAACTATATTTTCCTTTTTAATTTAATTTTTTTTTTTATATTCACCCGATGTATCCATGTTCCTTTTTAAGTCGAATTGGCAAAACAAGTCGAACGATGTTATTAAAAAAATAAACAGTCGACCATAATAAAAATGAGGATGAAAAAGACTATGGATATGTAATGAATGGTGGCAGAAAAAAAAAAAATAGGGTGATTATGTTCCCAGTGTTTTGTCAATTTATTTTCAGATGAATATGAAGGAGATAAATTATGAATAACTATTAATTTTTAGAATAATGACGGATGCATAAAAAAAAATATTTATTTTAATATAATTTAATTTGAATTTTAAATTTTATGAAGATAATATTTTATGGGTTAATCATTAGATCAGATTAAAAATATATATATATGAATACGTAATACGTAATGAATTACGTATTGCGAGTGGTCCGAGAAAGTCAAACCCGGGGAGCTTTAGAGGGTGTCGGACAGCATGAGAGAGAGGAGGTGACAATCGTCCAAGAAAGTCAATTCCAGGGACCTTGAGAGGGTGTCTGATAGTATGAGAGAGATGGAGGTGACAACCCGAATGGGAGCTGCTACATTAGTAATATTATGCTCAAGTAATCTATTAAATATTAGAAAAACACAAATTCTTGAGCCAACCAATGCAGACCATTTTGGATCTAACTAATACACAATTCTTATTGCAAACACGCCGTATTTTAAATGATGCCTGATAAATATGAAAATGGATCCTGAGACACTTAGAAAAATATGGAATTGTCACATCAATGATCTCCTAGAGTCGATCTCATGAATATAGAGGGAGGTAAATACAGGTACACAGGTAGAAAGTACATGGCGGAGACGTTAATCCTAGACAGTGACACCTCAGGGATCGACCTCTGGACCTTTCAGCCACGGAACCATGCACTCCCCATCTGTGCTACGCCCTGGGGACAGATCCTGAGACACTTAGAGCATCCACATCAGGTTCTTTATTACTATATCTAAAATTTAGGATAAATGATTCACTTTATTAAATTTAGATAATTATTTTTCATTACACACTACATCAAATACTTTACAATTTCCATCATCCTAATTTTTTTATTATTTTCTTTTCTTTCTTCTATTTTTTTATTATTATATTTATGGAATAAATGGAAGGAGAGAGATTGAATGGAAGGAGAGAGATTAAAAAGAAATATTATTTTATTTTTAGGATAGAGGTTTCATTCCATTTAGATAATCACTATTCATCAAATCTAAATTTAGGGAATAGATAGGGTAACTGATGCAGAAGATTTTTAGTTATCCTATCTAAAATTTAAAATAAAATATTTAGATAGGATAACTGATATAAATGCTCTTACAGGATAAGGGAAGAACTGACACGACTGCTAATAATTGAGTTAACATTATGCAACGTGCATAACGTGTATAATTATAATACGGATAATTTGATCTATAATTTACTTATCCCTTTATATAATTTGACACAGAAAGAACATATAAGATGAGTATGATTAATAATCCTGTCCAAAATTATAAAGATAGCTGGTTAGAGATGTAGTTTCTGTATTGATTGAATGTAGGCTTTGTTCCATTTTGTAATCATAAGAAATGTTAGTATCGAGTTAAGGAAAGAGTCCCTGGTGATGATCTTCCGACGTTCAAGTCAATCATCGAAACAGTAGAAGAAAGCAGAGCAACAGTAAGCACAAGCATGAATAGTGAATAATGCATACCTCTACTGGTGCATGGACTCCCCTTTTATATAACACCTCAGCGGACGACGTGCACTTTCCTCGAGGCATGGACATGTTCTCTAATTTATCTTATGAAAGAATATGTATGGAAAGTATCTCTGATACCATACCTTAATATGACATGCAAATCCTTGATGAGACAGTAGAAGTTTCCGCCGTATGATCCGTCTATTAACCATACCTCGTTGTCAACGGAATAATCTCCCAAAGGGATATTAAAGGATATGAGAGGGGCCCCACTGCTTGGCCAAATGGGGAAGACGCTCGGCCGGGGATCCTCGCCCGGTCGACCTCTAATGCTTCATTGCAATGACTTTGTTTGGTAGATTGTTTCTTCCCGACCGGACTAATGCTCCGGTCGTCCCAACGTTTCTATACTCCGTGACGAGCGGCTGGTGATCTTGAATGTACAGACGTTCTGTTTGGACCAGTCCTTTGCCGGTCTGACGTTTCATGCCCGTTCGACCACTACAGTAGAGCTCCGCTTGACCCCCTCTTGGTGAGCTCATTGGTTCTTTGACGTTGACCATCTTGACTTTGACCTTCACGTTTGCTACTATCTTTATCCTTTAACCAATATTTGGTGGACCCCTTTATTAATGCATCAATTAAGTTTTACTGTAATAATTTGTTATAATAATATCCACTACTACAAGATGTTTAATTAATTAATTAATTAAAGGATCACATATTTATTAAAATAAAGGGATTGATAAGTATATATCCTTAGATAAAAATTCCTCCCACTCTTAGTTAACTTAACGGTTGACTATAGACTAATCTCATAATTTATCTTTTTTCACATAATCTAGGAACTAACTGTGAGGTGCATTTGGAGTGAGTGTAATAACTGATGGGGATGTATCTTAAGGACCCCATAGGAATTAGGGAGAAGAAGAGGGGTATTTTGGTCAAATCATTATTTAGGGCTTTAAAAGAGGAGAGGAGGCATTGTTCAAGGGGGGCTTGCTTTCGTATTTTTCTGCCGCCACCATCGTCGCACGTCCTAGGCCTCCCACGTCGCCTTCGGCATCAACCCCTGGCACAGGCCTACCCTCCTCACATCGGCAAACCTCTGAGGCCTCACTCCTTTCATCGCCACGCTCTCACACTGGCGCTGACGCCTCTTCTTCCTCTCCACGCCGATGCTGCTAACTCCTCCCCCCCCTCCCTTTTCTCCTCTCAACGCCAGCAGAGAGCCCCTTCCCCTCACGCACGCCGCTTCGCCCCAGCGGACGCCACCAATGGCTGCCAAACACCTCCGGCCTCTCAGCCCCCGCATCGCCTCCACCGTCGCTCTCCTCCCTTTTCGCATGCCTCCTCCACCCGTTCTCCATCACCGTAGCCAGCCATCATTGTCGGTTAGACACGTTGCCGGCCACACCCTCACCTTCCAATGTCGTCATCCACTCCACAACCCCTAGTGAGCAGCCTCTGATCGTCGATGCCGCTCCCAGCAAGCCACCTCGTTGCCTTCGCCACCAACCGACGACCATGCCAACACACTCCACACAACACTGATAGCCTCCTCCCCCTTCTATCCAGCATAGCCGCCTCCAGCTACCGCTGTCAAGGGCAGACACAGCTACTACCTCAGTCTGCAACCTCGCACATGCTGCCTCCCCATGTCACCTCCAACGTCATTGACGCCGACGCCAATGACCTCCTCTTCGCTCTCTCTCTCTCTCTCTCACATAGCCACCTTGCAAGAGAGCAATAGCCCACACTATCTCCTTCGACCATCGTCACCACCTCCACGCTTACCTCCAGCCATTGCCTCTCACAAGGGCCTCCCCGTTGCCCCCAGCGGGTGTCACCGCCTCCAGCGGCCACCACTGCCTCTAGGGGTTGTTACCTCAGCTGGTCGCACCTTTGTCTGCCAGCCAACACCCTTTCTTCAACCAGTTGACACTCTCAATGCCGAGCCAACCTTCGATTAGTGTTGCTAGCAGCCTCCACCATCGATTTAGTGTTAGAACCTCCATTGCCGATGTAGGGAACTAGGGCGCTAAACACGCAAAAAACGTAGTGGAAAACATCTAGTTTCTCTCCCAGAAGATCCATGTGAAAGCAAAACAATATACTAAGTATCATGATTAAAGGGTTATACCTTTGATGCATGCCTTTCGTAATCCCGGTAGCAACATTTCTTTGGATTCAGATCTCAGTGCAATCAAATGTCGACGCCTCTACAATATCCACATGAACATATCCTTTGTTCGTCACACGAACTCTCGATCTAGAAAAGAACCAACTTTGTGGTGCTAGCCACTTGGAAGGTTCGGCCAAGGAGGAAGAGGAGGAAGAAGAAGGGAAGATCAAGAGTCTCTCTTTTCATCTAATAAAAATTTCAATCCAAAAACATATTTATATTCATCCAATGAATACCAAGGGTTTTTGTCTCTTTGTATTCCTCTTAATAGGTTGGATTATTATATTGGATTAACCATTAATCCAATAAGTCTAACCCATTGAGACTAACCCATTAATCCAATGTGTCTAATTCAGATTGGACTCAATCCAATAAGTGGGTTCATTCGAGTCTAACTCAATGAGTAACCCAAAAGTCTAATTATCTCATAATTGACTCTTAAGGCTAATTACTAATAATCTCCCACTAGCACTAGTGTCAATCATCACTAAGATGACACCAACACTTTGGATATACCCATTATTCTTAATATCCTTAGTATTTTTGTCAAAATAAAATACCCAATATTCTTTGTGTGTGACCCAATAGGCTCTTGTAACATTGGCAATGTATCCAAGTCAACATTTGTGATACATAAGCAATGAATAACATCTAGCAATGCATCATTGCTACCTAAGTGACTAGAATGTCGAGATCCAACCTAACCTGTCCATGACTATTATCTTGTATGACTCAATCCTTCTATCCTTGATATCTAGATTGATCAATGAGGCATAGGCCGTGTCATCCTCTTTTCAATCTTTGTGTTTCTTGATCTCTAAGTAGACACACTCAAACAAATAAGCTCAATATCGACTCATTTGAGCATGACCATGCATTCTTGTATCCTACTAATCAAGGGGCCCATAGATATCACTTCCGTCATATGGAAGGGATATATCCTATCTACATCATTCACATCCCTCTGCATAACTTATTGCATACCCAATGATCGACTTTATAGTTCACCTTGTTACATGTGACGTTTGTCGATACCAAAGTATACAACTCCTTATATAGCCATATAGGGAACCGTAGTAACTTCAGGTCTAAGGACTATTCATACCAATAGTCACATGAGAATGTTTATGACACTCATATAATGATCCATGAAATATTCTCATGGCGGGTCATTCGGTACATATTTTCTAATATATACCCATGTGTTAACCTAATATCTTATATCCATGACTTATGAGATTAAGTCATCCATTGACCTATATGCTAGTCTCAATACATTAATATCGTCCTTGCATATTAATGCTTGACTAGGAATAATTAAGAGTAACGTTCTATATATCTATAGTATCCCACTATTAATTCAGCCAATTAATATATTGTACACTAGAACCTACTACCCTAGGACATTATTATATTTATGTAAACCCTGTAGGTGGACTTAATCCGACATGATAATAAGGTTGAGTAGTACTACTCTTGGAGCTAGATGTTAATTAAGTGAGTTGTCAGTAACTCATTTAATTAACGGACACACGATATCTTAAACATAGGGAGACTAACACACTTATGATAAGAAGGAGCCCATAATGTAATATGGGATTGGTGCGGTAGTTCAATGATAACTCTTTAGTGGTATGAGTTATTATTAATGAACTTGAATTGGGTGTTCGGGTCGAACACAGAAAGCTCAAGTCCATCAGGAGGCCAAAATTAATTGTTCCTCTCGGTCCCTGTTGTAGCCTCTATAAAGCCTCACATTCACCCGTTTTGATTTTGCTTCCTACCCAAGAAAGGGGTCGACCACATCCTTGCTTGGTGCCAAGCAAGGGGCCGACCAAGCCTTGCTTCCTACCCAAGAAAGGGGCCGACCAAGCCTTGCTTGGTGCCCAAGCAAGGGGCCGACTAAACTAAAATAAAAAGAAAAGAAAAAGGGGGGGGATTTTTCTCAACAGAATTAGAGATTTTTCTAAAAAGAATTAAGTTGATTATTTCTTAGAAATTTTCTAAAAAGAATTACATTAATTCTTTCCTAAGAATTTTTTCTAAAAAGAATTATGTTAATTCTTTCCTAGAGATTTTTCTAAAAAAAATTATGTTGATTCTTTCCTAGAAATTTTCTAAAAAGAATTATACTAATTCTTTCTTAAGAAATTTTCTAAAAAAAATTATGTTAATTATTTTCTAGAGATTTTTTCTAAACAAAATCTATTACCTTTTTTTTTTATCTAGGAAAAAGGGTTATAAATGGAGAGGAGATCGTGCCAAAAAAATCAATCAATTAAGAATTGATAAATTTTTCTCCACAACCAAAAACCCTCTCCTTTCCCTTAAGGCCGACACCCCACTTCTTTTCTTCTTCCCTTTTCTTCCCTCTAGGGCTGGCGCCCCATCTTCTCTTGGTGGTCGGAGCTTGGAGGAAAATAAAATGAAGAGACGAAGCACCTTGGTGGCCGGCAGTTTGGAGGAGGAGAAGAAGAAGGAGGCGTTCTTTTCTTTGCATCCTTTGGTGGTAGGCGGCTTGGAAACAAAAAGGGTTCGGATGTTTTTGTCTTGGTAGATCGTCGCCCACACGACGTCCAAGAAGTGGAGAGGAATACGACAGAAGATCAAGAGGTCTTTGTCTACGAAAAAAGGTACAAATAGTTATTCCGCAGCACAACTAGTTTTGCTTTCTTTGTATGGATCCTGAAATATCAACACAAGAGGCTAGCGATATCGTGTTTTTATTCTTGTGCTTCGATTTTGTGTTTCGATCTTGTGCTTTGATTGAGGTCTCTATAGTTAAACCTAAGATTACTGTGAGAAGTTTAAATATTCAATTTCTTTGAGAGGCTTTGTCTAGGAAGTAGTGGATAATCTCATAACCAAGAAGGCCTAGTGTCTCGCCAATGACCTAGAAGCCAATCCTTGAAATAGATATTTAATCAACTTCTGTAATATGGTTTAATTTCTGAAGAACACAAGGGTTGAACTTGGAGTAAAAATATTAAGTTTCGTTTCCAATCCAAGTTTAACTTCTAAAGAGCACATGAGTTGCTAGGAAAAGTTCTGTGCTTGTATTAATTTTTTTTTTAGGGGAAATAGAACGGTATTTCAAGTAACACCCATCAAGTGGTATCAGAGCTAGTTTTCTACCTCTGTGTGTTTGGGTTTCGGTTAAATTATGCACTACTCATACATAAGTTTAGGCCGGATAATAATAAGATGTACTAGATAGATTAACTCTGAGGTTGCAGGCATCCTAGATCCAACTATTATGGATTTTGTGTGCTTGTGTGTGATTTGAACCCTCGGGCATATCGAGGTTGTTATGTGTGCATGATTGTAATAATTAAATATGGCCGGTTGTCGTATTATTATTATTATTGTTTTACATCCTGTTCGATCTAGATTACATGTACATTCCCTTGTGAAATATATGATCGATAAATATAAAAATTTATTTTTGTCGCGGATCGTATCCTTGCAAGGCATGGTGCTATTTGAGGACCAAAGGCATAGCGAAAAAGGAAGCAAGATAGACGCGATGACATGACCCATTGGCGGCATACACAACGGCTTGATCCATTGGTGGCATATTGGAGGACAGCGTTGGATGAGGCCATAATAGTTGGAAATTTTAATTTTCATATTTATTGCCTTTATATGCTGTTTTATGTGCTGTGATGTGTGTGCATGTTAAAATTCATCGATTTTAAATAACTAAGTGGGAGTAGATTTATTTATTTAAATTCCACAGTTTCCATTACTGGTTTGTAAGTGATGCATTCAAACTTGCGCGTTGTCTTTAAGTGCCTTCCTCCACATCGGATGAGTTTGTTTGCAGATCATTAGATCAAACTTCCTCTATGAATGATTATAGGAAATTATTTAGTTTTGTATGATCTTCTCCATCTGAAGGGACACAATCCTAATTAATGGACTAAGTATCAAGTAATGGTATACAGTTAGGCGCATTTAATAGTATCCTTTCCATCGGAATCCCTGTTATTATTTTGTGTGACCGAAGACAAACCAACTATTAATTTTATTTGTCATAAAGTTAGGTTGATAAGATAATAAAATTAATGGGTAAAACCACCTCTTACAAATGTTTGAATTAGTATACGTCCACACTATCATGACATACTAAATTCACGGTGTTTTGAGGTGTTGGTGAATTTAAATTATATTGTTTGAGGGATCAATATTATTTTAAATTCTAAAGTTTTGACCAAATATCTTATTTTGTGATTCTCAGGATTTCAAAATGGATTTCAATCCTCTCGCTGTTATTTTAAAAGAAAACAAACTTACTGGTCCCAATTATATTGATTGGAAACGAAACTTGCACATTGTCTTAACTACTGAGGGATATAAGTTCGTACTTTTTCAGGTCTGCCCTAATAAACCTAATAGTGATTCTAATGAAGAGGAGATTGACAGACATAGGAAATGGGTCAAAGCAGATGAGATGATGCGGTGTTACATTTTGGCATCTATGTCAAATGTGCTGCAACATCAACATCAGGCCTTACCTACTGCCTATGACATGATGTACAATCTCAAAGAACTCTTCGGACACCAGAATCAGGCTGCTAGGTAGGAGTCTATGAGAAACTTGATGACGACCACCATGACTGAGGGGACACCTGTAAGGGATCATATCCTCAGGATGATGGTTCATTTGAACGAAATACAAATCCTTGGAGCTGAAATCGATAGGGAAACCCAGATCAATATCATTCTCCAAACGCTACCCAAGAGTTTTGAGCAGTTCCGCCTAAACTATAATATGAACAAAAGGACATATTCGTTGGCGGAACTTCTGACAGAACTTTAAGTAGCAGAAGGGCTATTTCATCAAAGTTCTCAAATTCACATTGCTGAAAACGTTTATGCTTCTAAGCTGAAAGGCAGGAAGAAGAAAAAGAAACAAGTTGGTTCAGCAAAGAAGGTGATTCGACCTCAAGGGACTGGACTGCAAGCAAGGGTGAAGAAGTCGAAGGGCAAGTGCTTCACATGCAAGTAGTCTGGACATTGGAAGGTCGACTGCCCTCGCAGAAACAAGAACAATGAATGTGTATCTTATTCATTAGTTGTTGAAACATGTTTAGTGGTGTTATCTACTAGTACCTGGTGTGTAGATACGAGAGCCACTGATCATGTCTGTAATTCATTGCAGGGGTTCCAGGAAACCCGACGACTACATGAAGGAGGAATCACCATCTACATGAGCAATGCTACGAGAGTGGCGGCTGTTGCAGTGGGAGATGTTTTATTATCTTTCGATAGGAATAAAACTTTGATTTTGAGAAATTGTCTTTACGTACCATCTTTTAGAAAGAACTTGATTTTAGTTTCTAAATTATTTATGGATGGATATTCTGTTTCTTTTGATGACAAAGTAGTTGTCAAGAAAAATAGGGTAGTTGTCTATTCTGGTATGTTGGTTGACAATTTGTATACTCTAAATCCAATAACTCCCACAATACAACAATAGGAAATTTAAAAGAGAGATTTTAATCTTTCCCTTTTAGAATTATCAAATTCATTTTGGGGATATGCTCTGGAAACAGCAATGTACATTTTGAACTTGGTACCTTCTAAGTCAGTACCCTCTACTCCTACAGAATTGTGGAATGGGTGTAAGCCTAGTTTGAAACACATTCAGATTTGGGGTAGTCTTGCACATGTATTGAAGGGAGACACTGATAAGTTGTAATCACGTACAGAAGTTCGCTTGTTTGTGGGTTATCCTAAAAGAACAAAAGGCGGTTTATTTTATAGTCCTAAAGATTAGAAGGTCATTGTTAGCACCAATGCCCGATTTTAGAAGAGGACTATGTAATGAACCACAAGCCCATGAGTAAAATTGTTCTTGAGGAAATAAGAGAAGCCACGTCTACTTTAGTACCAACGGTATTGTTGGGATCTTAGATGGCTAGAGGGGGGAGGTGAATAGCCTCTTTGAAAAATACTAAACACAAATTTCTTCAAGAACTTTGTTAGCACAGCGGAATTAGAAAACTAAAACAAAGAGAGAACACAGCACACTAACTCAGAGATTTACGAGGTTCGGGGATAACTTGCCCCTACTCCTCGGCGTGTCCGTAAGGCGGACGATCCCTTGATCTTCCGGTAGATCACACCCCGGAAGCTATCCGGCTAAAGGATTCTCCTTCTCGGTGGAGTAACCTCTCTACAAAGTCTTTAACAGCAGTAAGAAATTAAGCACAAGACTTACAGTAGTGGCTCAAGTGAAATGATCAAAGGAAGCTCACAGCCACAATCAGCGAAGAATAAGCACAAGCAGGAACACAAGAATACTGCCTCTCTTCAAGCACAAAGCACAGCACAGCTTGTTTCACACAATCAACCGAGAGCTCTATTCCTTGCTTCCTCGTCTCTCTTCTTATGCCTCTGCTCTTTTGCTGCAGAAACTCTGCGTCGAATCTCTGCTGTAAACACAAGCATCGCCAATCACTCTTCCTCCTCAGCTGGTTCTCTGAAATCACACCAATACCATCCTTGGTCTTGCTGGTGTCTTCTGAGCTCCAACCAACCCACAGGAGTCAAGCTGATCGCGAACAGAGATTGCAGTCTGTTAGCATCAGTATCCTTTGATGCTCAATCTTCCCTCATCGCAGTGATACACAGAAGAAAGTAAGCTCTGTCTTATTCCTTTGATGAGGCTTAATTTGAAATTAAGCACTGGAATGGAACCTGCACCCTGCACCACATAAAGCTCACAGCAGAAGTTGATTAGTTCAAACGAATCAAAAACCAGCAGAACTTGACAGTGTGTGCAGACAGTGTGGTGGATCGGTCAGCGGACTGATCCCTTGATTGATGTCTGATCGGTCGTGAAGACCGATCAGGGTATGCGGTCTGCGACCGATCAAGGCTTAATGAGTGCGGTTCCTCGCACTCCTAAGATCGCCACCGATCGGTCCCAAGACCGATCAGATACGTCTTATCGGTCCACAGATCGATCAGAGTGCATATGGATTGGTCCACGCACCGATCCCCGCCTTTCCTTCTCGCGACATCATCTCCGATCGGTCTACGGATCGATCAGATTACTCGAGGCTCGTGTTTCCGATCTGGGCCGATCGATTACTCGGTGCTCGAGTGTTTCGATCGGTCACCGGACCGATCAAGCTTCATCGCATCGGTGCAGTGCACCGATCAGGCTGGGAAATTGGATCGGCCTGCTGACCGATCCAACGCCTATGTGATACTAGGATTAGTCCCGAGAATGAGCTACCGAGTCCTCTCGACTTGGTCCGGTCCAGAGAACGAGCTACCGAGCCCTCTCGGACCTAGTCCGAGAACGAGCTACCGAGCCCTCTCCGACTTCGTCCGTCCAGAGAGCTACCGAGCCCTCTCCGACTTTGTCCGGTCCAGAGAACGGCTACCGAGCCCTCTCTCACCATTCCTTGCCAAGTCACCATACTTGGACTTTTCCGTGCCAAGCTTCCTGCACCAATGTTCCGTCAACCTTGACCCATCTGGATTTCCTGCCCGGCTTCACTCACGGTGACTTTCCTCCCAACCGATCAACCTTGATCGAGTCATTCGAGTTTAATTAATATTCGATACAAACTTAAATCAAGATCAACATCAAAAAACAACGGCCGGTCGGTATCAACAATCTCCCTTTTGTTGTTTGACAACACGATTTAAGTTTAGATCAGAATTGTTCAAATTTTCATAAATTTAGGGGAATCAAGATCCTCCCCCTAAGATGGATACAACACTATGTGAGGGTCTTCTCAAATCAAATTTGCATTCATCTTAACTTAGTTATCTTCTCCCCCTTTGTCAAACACCGAAAAGGTGCGAATAAGGTAAGATAACTTAAAGAACTCCCCCTTAACCCTTACTGTCTGTTTCTTAAAGCACTTAGAATTCCCTCTAAGTGTATTATAAGACAGTAATAAAGAAATAAAGGACAAACAAGACATGCAAGTGAACAGCATATTAATAGCCGATAGAAAATGAAGCATAATAAAGAGCAAGCAAATATAAAACTGAGTAGCATAAATACATGAGTAGCATCAGTAGTGCAAACATCCAGGTCAGACATAAAAACTAACAAATAGCATCCAAAATACAGACAGTCAACAAACAAACTTTATCAATCAATATCCTCACACTGAGGAACATCACCATCATCGGCAGGAGGGGTGAAATCCTGAGGTGGCACGCTGGAGGATGGATAGCCTGGGTAAGACTGCGGAGACGGGTAGCGCACCATCCATCCGAGTAGCAACTGCTGTGTCACCACCTGCCGACTGCGCAGATCATCGAAGCGCTGGTCAATCTGCCCGCGCAGGTCATCGTAGCGCTGGTCTATCCGAATACGCAGGCCATCCAGCTCAGCAGATATCATCTCATCGTGCTGATCAAAGCGGCTCTCCAGCTCTGCAATATGCCAGCGCAGATCCGGATCCGCCTCTCCGTACTCAGCAACAGCAGCCTGTCGTGGAAGCGCCCGTGGTAGCTCACCAAGTGCTCTCCCATCCTTCCACCGTACTGCCCCATTCTGGCCTATGATACCAGACTTGGAAAATGCCCGTTTCCCAAGTCGGCAATCCTGTCTTACCATCTTCACTATCCTACCCTTGGACACATCTACCTGAAGGGACTCGAGCCAATCTGTAATTATATGCCCATAAGGCATATAAACAGTGAAGCTGCTAGGCTGACTATATGAGATGATCGAAGTGTAAATGCTCGACATGATATCAAAATCGAGACGCCGACGCAATCCATAGAGCATCAGACAATGAAATGATCGGATCTCAGCCAGGGGTTTGGATGTGATTGGTAGGAGACAATTCGTGACAATCTTAAAAAGAATATAATCGGAGGCAGAAAGTTTCAAAACTGCAAAAGTAGGGAACTCAGAATCTAACTCATCTAGCCCATCCGGTCTAGGATGTCCAAAGAAATACTCATGGATGGTGTCAGATGATACATCAAGTGGGGGAAGTAATGGGACTGGTAAATCAGGATAAATAGAAAAAGGATCTCCTGAACTCCTTCGGCAATCTAGATACTCAAAGAATTCTGCAATGGAGAAATCGATATATCTCTTAGCGACTCTAGTTCTATAGATACCATCACCGGGCTGATGAAGATTGTTGTAGAATTCAGATACTAGGTCAAAGTTGATGTCCCTTTCTAGAAAAACCAAAGAATCGAGCTTGTAATAGGCAATGGTTTCTAAAATAGAGGGACAAAATTCCTGCATGAACTTCTTATCAACAGATCGACAAGGGAGTAGCTTGAATGTCCTCTGTTTAAACGCTTGTTCAAACTGTTGGTTAGAAAATCTACTGGAACTAGCTGGTTGGGGTCGAGAGGGAGCAGGAGCTTTGGATTTGGATTTCTTGGTCGGTTCCATAGAGGTTCCCTCACCACCAGTGGGTTTCTTTCTAACAATTAGGACAATGGGAACAAGGAAAAAGCACCGGCCATGGGCAAACCACCGAGCACAAACCATAGTGACAGTAAGAACATGATAACATGACCTGCCAAAGACAATAAACAGTAGAGATCGAGAGATTACCTCGGTGCCATTGTGACCTTCGGCTTTTAGAAGACGATGGGTCAAGAAGACGGGAGGAAGAGAGGGGCGTCGGCTAGGTTATGAGTCGGTCGGCTAGGGTTTTGAGAAGGAAGAAGATCGGGAAGAGAGGAGGTCGGGAGGATTTAATGAGGGGATAGTGCACAGTGTGATCTGATCGGACGGCTGTCCGATCAGGATCGATTTTAATGCACACAGGGGTCTGATCGGTCCCCCGGACCGATCAGGAAACCCTCTGATCGGTGCTCGGACCGATCAGGGGGCCTTCCTGCGAACCATAGAGAGCTGATCGGTCCAAGGACCGATCAGTCAGTGAACAGAGAGTTATAGATTCATTCTGGATCTGTCGACAGACCGATCCAGTATCGCCTGATCGGTCCCTGGACCGATCAGAGGTCGAACAGAGAGGTTGAAGCGTGCCAGAACCTCTGATCGGTCGTAGAGACCGATTAGAGAACATCCTGATCGGTCCCTGGACCGATCAGTTACTGAGATCCAGTGATTTCAATCTCTGTAATTCGTATCACAGACTCTGAAACTTTATTCAACAACTTCTAAGGTCAGAACCTAGGATTTGGAGAGCCCACAGACTATATTCAGTGATACCAATGAATATTTTCTAAGGATTTGTTCTCCTGGTTTGGAATCATCCAGGGCTCGAAAATTTCAGATACTTAAACTTCTTCTTGAATCTGAAAGTCTCAAAACCAGAGAACTTTCAAGACCTGAGAAGTTTGTGTTATTTATTTGCTGAAACTATAATCTATAGGGAACCAAGGTACCAAAACTAACTTAGGCTATCTATAACCTGGTTCAAAATTCGTCCTTTCTATGAATAGTTTCAAGTTTATCAAAATATGTCTAAATTGCTGATATTTCTTCACCAACTTGTCCTATTTTCAATCAAGGTCACGAAATGTATCAAGCAAAAGTATCAATCAACCACATCAACCATGTTAGATGTTTTTTTTTATATTAGGCAAATGTCCAACCAAGATTCCTTGGTTGGAATATATGAGTAAGATCTAGGAACCAAATACACATAAATTATGTAATGGTCTTCCCCATACTCAATTTATATCTCGTCAACCTCATTATTCAAGGGATGCATGATACATTTTGAACAATTTGGTTGATCCTAGCATCTCACCCCATTTCTAGCAAGCAAAAACATTTTGTTCAACCTTATAGTTTGTGTGAGATGTTCCCAAGTTGCCCAAAATCATTCCCAATTTCTCTTGTCATTTTAATTGTCCTTATTGATCATGATGAAGTCCTAAGGACCTAAGGAGCCAAACACATTCCCAACTCCCTCCTTAAATGACTAAATTCATTCTCCGGAAGGGGTTTGGTGAAAATATCAGCTAGGTTTGACTTTGACTCAACATATGTGAGTGCAATGTCTCCCCTAGCTACGTGATCTCTTATGAAGTGATGACACACTTCAATGTGTTTGGTCCTCGAATGATGGACTGGATTTTTAGTTAGGTTGATCGTGCTAATGTTGTCACATAGCACTTGTACACCCTTATAAGAAAGTCCATAATCCTCTAGGGTGTGTATCATCCACAACAACTGTGATACACTCTCTCCCATGGCAATATATTCGGCCTTGGTCGTGGAGAGAGCAACACAATGTTGCTTCCGACTTGACCAACTAACTAAAGTGTTAGAGTGTATACTAAAAGCCTAGCTTTTGGTATAAACATTTATCTAGAAATAAGAATCACATTGGTCAAATGTCTACATTTATGTTGTTCAATTAATTTATATTGTAGATAACATGGTGTGTGGTGTCACACACAGAAGATCATGTTATCAGTACCTTATAAATTATAAACAGTAGTTCACGACCAAGATGGAAAGGAACAAACCATTGGAAGGTCGTAGTGTAATTAGGTATTAGTTTATCTTAACTATATAATTACACTAGTACACTTAGAGTGTATTGAGTAGGACCATTTGAGGTCGTTCCTTTTATACTGACTTTATGAAGGAACAAAGACCTTAGTTATTATGGAAGTGTGTGCTCTTAATCCTAATATAATAACAAGCACATATATTTGATATTTATTTCTTTAATTTATCAATGGGTGAGATTTAGTTCGATAAATCAATAAGCCCGATAAGTTGGGAAATGATATCACTTATAGTGTGTGTTGTTGATTATAGAAGGAAACTGTGTCCTAGTAATCTAGGTTGAGAATGACCCCAAGAGGAGCTCATAAGGATTGTCATGTTAAACCCTGCAGGTGGACTTAGTCCGACATGACGATGAAGTTGAGTGATACTACTCTTGGAGCTAGATATTAATTAAGCAAGTTGTCAGTAACTTACTTAATTAGTGGACATTTGTTATCTTAAACACAGGGAGACTAACACACTCATAATAAGAAGGAGCCCAAAATGTAATTTGGGATTGGTGCGGTAGTTCAATAATAGTTCTTTAGTGGAATGAATTATTATTGATGAAATTAAGTTGTGTGTTCGGGGCAAACACGGGATGCTTAATTTCATCGTGAGACCAAAACCAATTCCTCCTCTCGGTCCCTATCGTAGCCTCTAATATATAGAGATTTATACCCACCGCATACCCACCTTCTTACCCATCCAATGGGGCCGGCCAAGCTAGCTTGGAACCCAAGCTAGGGCCGGCCAAGACCAAGTGGATGAGCCATGTAGGTGGCCGGCCAAAGCTTGGGTCCCAAGCTTAGGTGGTCGACCACTAGAATATTAAAAAGGATTTTTATTAAAATTATTTCTTATGTGGATATCAAGGTTTTAAAAAGAGAGTTTAAAAATTAAAAATTTCCTTTTATAGCTTTCTACAAAAGATTAAGAGAAGAGATTAATCTCTTTCCTTATTTGTAGATTAAAAGGATGGTTTTAATTTTTGGTAAAAACTTTCTTTATTTGTAAATCATCTACATGTTTAAAAGAGAGTTTAAAATTTGAAATCTTTCCTTATTTGTTGATTAAAAGGTGGATTTTAAATTTTAAGAAAACTTTCCTTTTTAACCATGTTCATGTTTTAAAAGAGAGTTTAAAAATTAAATATTCTCTTTTATAAGTTTCTACAAGAGATTAAGAAAAGATTTGATATCTTTCCTTATTTGTAGATTAAAAGAGATTTTAATTTTTTGGAGATAACTTTCTTTTTATTCACATGTTTAAAAGAAAGATTTTAATTTATAAAATTTCCTTTTTATTAACCAATCATGAAGGGATGAAAATTATTGGAGAAATTTTTATAAATTTCTAGAAACAAATTAGGAAGTTTTAATTTTTGTTTTAATTAAAACTCTCCTTGTTTTGGGGAAAGTGGTGGCCGGCCATTGCAATTAAAAAAAGGAAATTGTTTTAATTAAAATAATTTTTCTTTTTCATGGCAAAGGAATTAAGGAAATTTTTATTTAAATTTCCTTATTTGCCAAGACCAAGGATTATAAAAAAGGGGGTAGAGGAGGCTTCATGATGAACAACTCTATTTTTTTTTCTCCTTCTTTTCTTCCTTGGGTGTGGCCGGCCCTTTCTTTCCTCTCCTCTCCTTTGTGTGGCCGAAATTTTCTCATGGTGGAGATAGCTTTGGTGGCCGGAACTAAGAAGGAGAAGAAGGAGAGAAAAGAAGCCTCTTTTCTAGCATCCCTTGGAGCATGGTGGTGGTGGCCGAACCTCTTCATCTTAGGAGAAGTTTTGATGGCCGAAACTTGTAAGGAAGAAGAAGGTGCTAGGTGGTTCTCATCTCGGAAGATCGTTGCCCACACAACGTCCGAGGTTAGAAGAGGAATACGGTAGAAGATCAAGAGGTCTTTCTAAAAGGTATAACTAGTAATTTTTCTTTCCGCATCATACTAGTTATTTTTGGAAATAATACTAAATACAAGAGGCATACGATTCTAGTGTTTCGAATTTGTTTTCGATATAGTGTTCTTTTGTTTTTCTTTTCCTTGTGATTTGATTGTTCTTTTCGGTTGACCTAAAGTTATTTTAGGAAATTAAATATTAGCTTTCCTTAAAAGGTTTTGTCTAGTTGGTGGTGGTTGCTCCCATATCCAAGAAGGCCATGTGCCTCGCCACGTCAGTACTGGGAACCAATTTTGGAAATTAATATTTAATGGAATTAATAACTTAGGTGATTTGGATCAAACGTGTTAAGTTCCGCAGGAGATCCAAGTCAAAACCTAAAAGAACAAATAAATTAAGTTTTGGATCAAACGTGTTAAGTTCCGCAGGCGATCCAAAATTTAATTTAAAAGAACACATGGTAGCTAGGAAAAGGTTCAGACCTTTGTATAAAATTTTTGTACAGTGGAACCTCTAGGTTTTCCGAGTAGCAACCAACATAAAGATGAACCTAAAAATTGGCAGCCCCCACTAGTACTTTTCCGATCCAATTTACACCCAGCATAATCGGAGTCGGTATAACCTATCAAGTCAAAAGACTCAGTACGTGGGTACCAAAGACCTACTCTAATTGTGCCTTTAAGGTATCTCAGAATTCTCTTAACTGCTATTAAGTGAGATTCCTTGGCACAGACTTGATACCTAGCGCACATGCCCACAGCAAAGAGTATGTCCGGCCGACTAGCTGTGAGATATAGAAGACTACCAATCATGCTTCTATATTGCGTTAGATCAATTGGTTTTCCACTCTCATCATTGTCAAGGCGAGTGTTTGTTGCCATTGGAGTGGACACTTCCTTAGAGGCACTCATATTGAATTTTCTAAGCATCTCTTGAGTGTATTTTGTCTGATGGACATAAATTCCATCTCGAGTTTGTTTGATTTCAAGTCTGAGGAAGAATGTCAACTCTCCTACTAGACTCATCTCAAACTCACTTTCCATGTGAGAAATGAATTCATTCAAATAGCCCTTGTTATTTGAGCCACAAATTATGTCATCGACATATACTTGAGCTACAAAAATGTTTTCACCATCTCTACGTAGAAATAGTGTTGGGTCTATTTGACCTCTTACAAATCCCTTCTCTAGTAAATAAGTTGACAGTCTTTCGTACCAAGCTCGAGGTGCTTGTTTAAGCCCATAAAGAGCTTTCTTGAGCTTGTATACGTGGTTTGGAGCTTCGGTACTCACAAACCCCGGTGGTTGCTCAACATAGACCTCTTCTTTGATGAGACCGTTCAAGAAAGCCGATTTAACGTCCATTTGATAGAGCTTGAAACCTCTATGTGCAGCAAAAGCTAGCATCAGGCGAATGGACTCTAATCGGACCACGGGAGTATATGTCTCATCATAATCAAGACCTTCGACTTGGCTATAGCCTTTGGCTACAAGTCTTACCTTGTTTCTTACAACTTCACCCTTTTGATTTAATTTATTTTTGAAGACCCATTTGGTTCCAATAATGGTGGTCTTCCTAGGTCTAGGAACTAAATCCCATACTTGGCTCCTTTTAAATTGACCTAATTCGTCTTGCATAGCTATGATCCAATCAGGATCGTGCAATGCTTCATCAACTAGTCTTGGTTCAATTTCTGAGATTAAGGCAACCTCATTGGACTCATTTCTAAAGAATGATCTAGTCCTAACCCCTTGTTGGATGTCTCCCACAATCTGGTCTTGGGGATGACTAGAGGCTAACCTAGACTGCCTTGGTGTTGGCGGTGCCTCATGAATGGTCTCACTATGCACAGGCAGAGACTCAGTATCAGGCAAAGGATCAGATTGAGTTCTTTGTTGCCTTTGCTCATCAACATCAGAGTCAACTTCGACTCGTTCTTCATTTTGATCATTCAAACTTAGATTTCTAAGTTCAAATTGAATTTCTCCTATAGCCCTTGATTGATCATTTAAGTTAGGGATTTCTTCAAAAGCTACATCAGAGGACTCTTCAATCAATTTAGTCCTATTGTTGTAGAATCGATATGCTTTGCTGGTGAGCGAGTACCCGACCAGTATCCCTTCATCAGCCTTGGCCGAAAATTTTCCAAGATGGTCCTTGGTATTCAAAATAAACACCTTACAACCAAACACCCTAAGATGTTTAATTGTAGGTGGTTTCCCAAACCAAAGTTCATGGGGAGTCTTTCCTAAAAACCTATGTATCAGGATTCGGTTTTGCACATAGCAAGCTGTATTCACAGCTTCAGCCCACAAGTAACTCGGTAGTGAGTACTCATTGAGCATGCTTCGTGCAGCCTCTTGTAAGACTCGGTTCTTTCTCTCCACAACCCCATTTTGCTGTGGGGTCCTTGGAGTTGAGAACTCATGTCTATACCCTTTTGCTTGACAAAATTCTAAAAACCTATGGTTTTGAAATTCACCACCATGATCACTTCTAATGGTTTTAATTGTTGTTGATTTTTCATTTTCAGTTCTTCTACAAAAGGAAATGAAAATATCTATGGTTTGATCCTTAGTTTTCAAAAAGAAAGTCCATGTATATCTAGTAAAATCATCAATAATTACTAAACAATATCTACTACCATTCAATGAAATAACATTGTTACAATTAAACAAGTCCATATGTAATAAGTCTAAGGCAGTAGATGTACTCACAGTGCTTTTACCTTTATGAGATGCTTTTGTTTGCTTACCCATTTGACATGCATCACATAGTTTGTTCTTTTGGTACTTGATGCTGGGTAAGTCTCGCACTAATCCTTGGTTGGCCAACTTCCGGATGTTCTTCATGTTTACATGTGCCAACCTTCTATGCCATAGCCAAGACTCTTCTTCTTTCGACATGAAACACTTAATCAAAGCATTAGTAGCACTTTTAAACGATACTTGATAAATATTATCAACCCTTGTGCCTACTAGTACCGTGTCAAGTGTGTCAATGTGTTTAACCAAACATTGACTTGAATGAAATTCAATTGTGTAACCCGTATCACACAATTGACTGACACTTAGGAGATTAAAAGTCATCCCCTTGACTAGAAGGACATTCTTGATATGGAGACATTCGGATATATGAATGTCTCCAACTCCTACAACCTTAAGGCTACCATTATTACCAAAAGACACATTACCTCTACTTTTGTTTTGAATGGTTGTAAACAGTGATTTGTCCCCGGTCATGTGCTTGGAGCATCCACTATCAACAAACCAAGTTGATAGATGCTCCCCCTCAACCAATGCCTACAAGACACGGAAGATAGAGGTTTTAGGTACCCAAATCTTGGGACCTAATGCTTCTACAACGAAAGACCTAGGAATCCATGCCTTGGTCATACCTTTCCTAGTTCCATGAGCCCTAGAAACATGTGATCTACTATTTTGAGTTCTAGACATTAGAGAAATGAAACTCGACTCCTTGGGTTGATACCCTAGCCCGGCCTTGTTGTAGACTGCCCTTTGGGCATTTAGAATCATGTCTAGAGTCTTAGAGCTAGTTGAGAATTTCTCAAGCATTTTCTTGAGTTTCTCAATCTCACCCTTTAAAGCCTTGTTCTCATCCTCAAGGACTTCTAGATGTAGGTCATCGACCTCATCTTCCCAAAAGTCCTTAAGGTTTTTACTTCTTCTTTTAACAATTTATTTTCTGTTTTTGACTTTTTAAGCAATGTAGATAAGTGAGTGATAGTCTTATAACACTTTTCTATATGAGAAGAGGTTACCTCTTCATCATCCGACGATGATGAAGCCGCGGTTGAAGCGTCGCTCGAATCTCCCTCACTTCCGGAGTCCGAAACCTCCCTTGCCATGAGTGCTAATTGTCGTGTGCTCTTTTCCATCTTCTCTTCTTCCTCCGATGAGCTTGATGAGGACTCATCCCAAGTGGCCTTGAGAGCCTTCTTCTTCTTGACTCTTTCCTCCTTCTTTTTGGCTCGTTCCTCCTTCCTCTTTAATTTCGGACACTCGCTCCGAATGTGTCCTTTCTTGCTACACTCATAACATATAACATTAGATTTATCAAAATTTTGATCATTAGTTTTACCTTTTCCTTTGTATCTTCGGCTTCTTCTCATAATCCTTCTTACGAAGTTCGCCATCTCACTTGATGATGATCCACTTTCATCAACGGATTCGGAGGAAGAGGTGGATGAGGAAATCTCCCTTTCCTTCTTCTTTTCCTTCTTCCTTCTTCCATCCTTGCTCTTTGGTCCTGCAAATAAAGCAATACCCTTCTCTTTTTGACCTTTGTTAGCAAGCTCATGAAGTTCCATCTCACAGAAAAATTCATCTAATTTAACAATGGAAAGATCCTTGGATACCTTGTAGGCATCTACCATAGATGACCACAAAGCATTCCTAGGAAAAGATTTAATAGCGTACCTTACTAGATCGCGATTCTCCACTCGTTCGTCCACAGAGTGTAGACCGTTGATGATCTCCTTGAATCTCCCATGAAGTTCACTTACCGTTTCATTGTCCTTCATGGTTAGATTTTGGAGCTGATTCAAGAATAGGTCCCTCTTGGCAATCCGAGAATCTCGAGTTCCCTCTTGGAGCTCGATGAGTTTGTTCCATAGGTCTCTTGCACTCGAGAACGGACCTACCTTGACGAGTTGGTCCTTGGCGATTCCACATTGCAAGGTGACCATAGCCTTGGCATCGGCTTGTGCTTTGCGGAGTTGTTCGGTAGACCACCTTGACGAATCGAGTTCCTTACCTTCTTCATCCTTTGGTGGTGTGAAACCTTCCTTGACTGAGAACCACATGGCAATGTCGGTCTTGAGGTAATACTCCATGCGGCCCTTCCAATATTGAAAATCTGCTCCTTCAAAGTAGGGTGGTCGATTTGTGCTAAAGCCTTCCTTCATAGCCATCCTTGTTTGCTCTTTTGGGTGTTAATCCGAATCAAAGAGCCCCTTGCTCTGATACCACTTGTTGGGATCTTAGATGGCTAGAGGGGGGGTGAATAGCCTCTTTGAAAAATACTAAACACAAATTTCTTCAAGAACTTTGTTAGCACAGCGGAATTAGAAAACTAAAACAAAGAGAGAACACAGCACACTAACTCAGAGATTTACGAGGTTCGGGGATAACTTGCCCCTACTCCTCGGCGTGTCCGTAAGGTGGACGATCCCTTGATCTTCCGGTAGATCACACCCCGGAAGCTATCCGGCTAAAGGATTCTCCTTCTCGGTGGAGTAACCTCTCCACAAAGTCTTTAACAGCAGTAAGAAATTAAGCACAAGACTTACAGTAGTGGCTCAAGTGAAATGATCAAAGGAAGCTCACAGCCACAATCAGCGAAGAATAAGCACAAGTAGGAACACAAGAATACTGCCTCTCTTCAAGCACAAAGCACAGCACAGCTTGTTTCACACAATCAACCGAGAGCTCTATTCCTTGCTTCCTCGTCTCTCTTCTTATGCCTCTGCTCTTTTGTTGCAGAAACTCTGCGTTGAATCTCTGCTGTAAACACAAGCATCGCCAATCACTCTTCCTCCTCAGCTGGTTCTCTGAAATCACACCAATACCATCCTTGGTCTTGCTGGTGTCTTCTGAGCTCCAACCAACCCACAGGAGTCAAGCTGATCGCGAACAGAGATTGCAGTCTGTTAGCATCAGTATCCGTTGATGCTCAATCTTCCCTCATCGCAGTGATACACAGAAGAAAGTAAGCTCTGTCTTATTCCTTTGATGAGGCTTAATTTGAAATTAAGCACTGGAATGGAACCTGCACCCTGCACCACATAAAGCTCACAGCAGAAGTTGATTAGTTCAAACGAATCAAAAACCATCAGAACTTGACAGTGTGTGTAGACAGTGTGGTGGATTGGTCAGCGGACCGATCCACACCTTTGAATTGATGTCTGATCGGTCGTGAAGAACGATCAGGGTATGGCCTGATCGGTCTGCAGACTGATCAGGGCTTAATGAGTGCGGTTCCTCGCACTCCTAAGATCGTCACCTGATCGGTCCTACAGACCGATCAGAGTGCATATGGATCGGTCCACAGACCGATCCCCTGCCTTTTTCCTTCTCGCGACATCATCTCCTGATCGGTCTACAGACCGATCAGATTACACTCAGTAGGCTACTGAGTGTTTCCTGATCGGTCTACAGACCGATCAGATTACACTCAGTGTGCTACTGAGTGTTTCCTGATCGGTCACCAGACCGATCAGCAAACCTAGTTTCATCAGACCGGTCTGTGCACCGATCAGGCAATCAAAATCTCACTGGATCGGTCTGTTGACCGATCCAACGCCTATGTGATACTAGGATTAGTCCTGAGAATGAGCTACCGAGCCCTCTCTGACTTCGTCCGGTCCAGAGAACGAGCTACCGAGCCCTCTCTGACCTAGTCCGGAGAACGAGCTACCGAGCCCTCTCCGACTTCGTCCGGTCCAGAGAACGAGCTACCGAGCCCTCTCTGACCATTCCGTGCCAAGTCACCATACTTGGACTTTTCCCGTGCCAAGCTCCCTGCTTGGACTTTTCACCAGATGTCTGGTCAACCTTGACCCATCTGGATTTCCCTTGCCTGGCTTCACTCACCAGGACTTTCCCTCCCAACTGATCAACCTCGATCAGTAGTCATTCTGAGTTTAATTAATATCTGATACAAACTTAAATCAGTGTCAACATCAAAACAACAGCCAGGTCAGACTGTATCAACAAGTATAAGATGAGATACCACAAAAAACTACAACACGTGTCAAAAATGATGCACAATTACAAGTAATGTCTCGTCGTAGTGGGAGGGTTGTTAGGCAACCTGATAGATTCATGTTTTTGGGAGAATCTTTGGACTTGATCCTTGGTGAACATGAACCTGATCCCTGGACATATGATGAAGCACTCCATGATAAAGATGTAGCATCTTGGCAAAATACAATGAACTCTGAAATAAAATCTATGTACTCTAATTAGATCTGGGAGCTTGTAGAACCACCAAATGGTGTAAAAGTCATTGAATGTAAATGGGTCTACAAAAGAAAAAGAGGGATAGACGGGAAGGTGGAAACCTTTAAAGCAAGGCTTGTTGCAAAAGGGTATACTCAGAAAGAGGGAATCGATTATGAGGAAACCTTTTCGCCGATAGTCATGCTCAAGTCTATCCGGATTCTTTTATCTATTGCTGCTCATATGGATTATGAGGTTTGACAAATGGATGTCAAGACAGCTTTCCTTAACGAAGTCTTGAAGAAAACATCCATATGAAGCAACCAGAGGGATTCATTACGAAGGGCAAAGAACATCTTGTATGCAAACTCAATCGATCCATTTATGGACTAAAGCAAGCTTCGAGATCTTGGAACATCTAGTTTGATGAAGTAATCCAGTTTTATGGATTCATTCAGTGTCTGGATGAGTCTTGTGTATACAAGAAAAGTGATGAAAATGTGGTGGTATTTCTTGTACTATATGTAGATGACATTTTGCTCATTGCAAAAATGTCAAAGTGTTGTCAGACGTAAGGGTATGGTTGTCCAAGTAATTTGATATGAAGGACTTGGGAGAATGTGGACATATTCTTGGGATCAAAGTAATAAGGGATCGCAAGAAAAGAATGTTGTACTTATCCCAAGCTTCATACATCAATACTATCCTAGCTTGTTTTAGCATGCAAAACTCCAAGAAAGGTTTTCTACCTTTTTGTCATGAAGTACCTTTATCTAAAGAGATGTGTCCTAAGGCATCAAAGGAGATAGAGGACATGAAGGCAGTTCCTTATGCTTCGGCTGTAGGAAGCCTAATGTATGCAATGTTATGTACGAGACCAGATATCTATTTTATCGTGGGCATGGTTAGCAGATATCAAAGTAATCCAGGACAGAGACATTGGACTACTATAAAGCATATATTGAAGTATCCGAGAAGGACTAGAGATTATATGCTAGTTTACCAGGCAGATGATTTGCTCTGTGTGGGTTACACGGATTCTGACTTCCAATCAGATAGGGACAATAGTAAGTCTACCTCAGGTTATGTGTTTACTTTAGGAGGTGGAGTCATAGCATGGAGGAGTGTTAAGCAGAAATGCGTTTCAGACTCCACCATGGAAGCTGAGTATGTGGCAGCCTCTAAGGTAACCAAAGAAGTTGTATAGCTTAGGAACTTCCTAATGGACTTAGATGTGATTCCTAGTTTGGCCAAAGTTATCACAATTTATTGTGATAATAGTGGTACAGTAGCAAACTCGAAGAAACCACGAGCCCATAAGGCGAGTAAACACATTGAGTGCAAGTACCACCTGATACGAGACATCGTAAAGCGAGAAGAAGTTGTTGTCACCAAGATTGCATCAGCAGATAACCTGACAGATCCATTCACTAAGGCCCTTCTGGCGAAAGCTTTTGATCGGCATGTTGAGGGGATGAGAATCAGATGTATGGCAGCATTTATGACAGCATAGTCTTTTAGTATAAGTGGGAGATTGTTAGGATGTATACTAAAAGCCTAGCTTTTTGTATGAATATTTATTTTGAAATGAGAATCACATTGGTCAAATGTCTGTATTTAGTTAAATGTAATTGCCCATTTAATTTATATTGTGGATAATATGGTGTGTGGTGTTACACAGAAGATAATGTTATCAGTTCCTTATAAATTATAAATAGTAGCTCACAACCAAGATAGATTGGGACAAACCATTGGAATGGTTGTAGTGTAATTTGGTATTAGTTTATCTTGACTATAAAATTATACTAGTACACTCTGTTTGTATTGAGTAGGATCATTTGAGGTTGTTTCTTTTTATACTGACTGCATAAAAGAACAAAACCTCTATTATAATATATGTGCGTACTCTTAATCCTGATATAATAACAAACACATATACTTAGTATTTATTTCTTTAATTTATCAAAGGGGAGATTTATTCAGTTAAATCAATAGACCCGATAAGTTGGGAAATAATATTATTTATATGATGTGTTGTTGATTATAAAAGGAAACTGTGTCCTAGTAATCTAGGTTGTTGATGTCCCCTTAAGGAGCTCATAAGGATTATCATGTAAACCCTGCATATGGACTTAATCCGACATGATAATAAGGTTGAGTGGTAATACTCTTGGAGCTGGATGTTAATTTAGTGAGTTGTCAATAACTCATTTAATTAACGGGCATACGATATCTTAAACACGGGGAGACTAACGCACTCATGATAAGAAGGAGCTCATAATGTAATATGGGATTAGTGCGGTAGTTCAATAATAACTCTTTAGTGGTATGAGTTATTATTGATAAACTTGAGTTGAGTGTTCGGGTCGAACATAGGAAGCTCAAGTCCATCAGGAGGCCAAAACCAATTCCTCCTCTCGGTCCTTGTTGTAGCCTCTATAAAGCCTCGCATTCGTCCGTTTTGGTTTTGCTTCCTACCCAAGAAAGGGGCCGACCACATCCTTGCTTGTTGCCCAAGCAAGGGATCGGCCAAGCCTTGCTTCCTACCCAAGAAAGGGGCCGGCCAAGCCTTGCTTGGTGCCCAAGGAAGGGGCCGGCCAAACCAAAAGAAAAAGAAAAAAAAGGGGGAGATTTTTTCTCAACAGAATTAGAAATTTTTCTAAAAGGAATTACGTTGATTCTTTCTTAGAAATTTTCTAAAAAGAATTATATTAATTCTTTCCTAAGAAATTTTTCTAAAAAGAATTATGTTAATTTTTTCCTAGAGATTTTTCTAAAAGAATTATGTTGATTCTTTCTTAGAAAATTTCTAAAAAGAATTATACTAATTCTTTCTTAAGAAATTTTTCTAAAAAGAATTATGTTAATTATTTTCTAGAGATTTTTTCTAAACAAAATCTATTACCTTTTTTTTTATCTGGGGCAAAGGGTTATAAAAGGAGAGGAGATCGTGCCACAAAAATCAATCAATTAAGTATTGATAAGTTTTTCTCCACAACCAAAAACCCTCTCCTTTCCCTTAAGGTCGGCGCCCCATTCTTTCTTTTCTTTCCTCTAGGGCCGGCACCCCACTTCTTTTCTTCTTTCCTTTTCTTCCCTCTAGGGCTGGCACCCCATCTTCTCTTGGTGGCTGGAGCTTGGACGAAAAGAAAACGAAGAGACGAAGAACCTTGGTGGTCGGCGGTTTGGAGGAGAAGAAGAAGAAGAAGGCGTTCTTTTCTTTGCATCCTTTGGTGGTAGGCGGATTGGAAACAAAAAGGGTTCGGGTGTTTTTGACTTGGTAGATCATCGTCCACATGACGTCTAAGAAGAGGAGAGGAATACGGCAGAAAATCAAGAGGTCTTTGTCTATGAAGAAAGGTACAACTAGTTATTCCGCAACATAACTAGTTTTGTTTTCTTTGTATGGATCTTGAAATACTAATACAAGAGGCTAGCGATTTTGTGTTTTCATTTTTGTGCTTCGATTTTGTGTTTTGATCTTGTGCTTTGATTTAAGTCTCTATAGTTAAACCTATGATTACTGTGAGAAGTTTAAATATTCAATTTCTTTGAGAGGCTTTGTCTAGGAGATGATGGATGATCCCATAACCAAGAAGACCTAGTGCCTCGCCAACGACCTGAAAGCCAATCCTTGAAATAGATATTTAATTAACTTCTGTAATATGGTTTAACTTCTGAAGAATACAAGGGTTTAACTTGGAGTAAAAATATTAAGTTTTGTTTCCAATCCAAGTTTAACTTTAAAGAACGAACTTGGAGTAAAAATGTTAAGTTTCATTTCCTATCCAAGTTTAACTTCTGAAGAGCATATGGGTTGCTAGGAAAAGTTCTGTGCTTGTATAAAAAAATTTTTCAGGGGAAATAGAATGGTATTTCAAGTAGCACCTAGCAGTATTAAAACTACAAGGTCAATTGGGTGAGACCTAGGCAAGCGCAAGAAAATGCCCAAAGGATCTCTCCAACTCCGAGTACGTCGATGAGCACGCTCGAACTGCTACTACGGTATGTTTGTGATATTTCTTCCAACAAATGGACCTCTTTTTCTTTTAACAACTTTTTTTAGCAACCTCTCTTAATGCTTCTCGCTTTTAGTTCTACGCCTCGGGGTTAAACATAAGACACCTAGTGGAGTGAACTTGGAGAGGGACAATAAAATCTTGAAGAACGCATTCAGAAATTGGAACTTTCTGTCTCCAACCCGAGTGAAGAGACGACTCGATTACAGAAGGAGGTAGAATTTCAGGCCAGGCTGTTAGCAGGCATGGAGTAAACCTTGTGAGAATCCCAACAACTGGTGGCATCTCAACAAGAAGACAAAAGAAAGTTAGAGATTCTATTGTCTACCAATGAGTCTAAAGTCCACGTAGAAATGGCCTTAAAAAATAAGGCACTTTTGGACTTAGCTAGGCAGACCGCCCTGGTACAAGAGCTAAGAACTTCCCTTGTTTCAGGATTAGCTGAACTGCTTAGAGAGCTGTCTTCCAAAGATATATAGCTCTTGGAGCAACAACGCAACCTGGACACACAAGAAACTCGGCTGGAATAGCTACAAGATGAACTAGACATGGCTAAGTCCGAGCTGTTGTTTTATAAAGATGAAGAGGACGACCGTTTTAAGGCTAGGCAAAAAGCTTACCTCTCGAATATGAAGAATTTAGTGAAATTTTAGGTGATCAGATCATGGACACCCTTTCTCTAGCAGTTGAAGGGGTGGTCCAATAGTTGAAAGAAGGTGACTACCTTTCAGCGGAACCCCCAAGAGATTCATAAATTGACAACGACTACTGAGAGAACTCCCTAGAGTATTTTAAGCAAGTTTGACTGAATGTAAGGCATTCTTACATGCTCGCACCATGTAACTACTGCAAACTTATATTTTGAATGCTAAAATTGCTGAAATTGGAATGCTAAACTAGCTCAGGTCATAACCAAATCATACATGTCTTCTCGTGCTTAGTCTTTGTATTAATAGCTCCTCTTTTATAAGAATAATTCCAAGATGAATGTACCTAGCGAAGCATACCCCTATGTGGAATAATCGTCTGACCGGCCATAATGAGAGAGTCAAGTAGAAGAATCCCTGGTTCAGGCTAAACCTTTGAATATTGCTCATGCATATGATCTCATTAATTGACGTAGGTATTATGGGCGAAATAAATTCTCTGTATCATGTGTACTATATAATTCATTTGAATGAAAAATTAACTTGAGTGGAATACATTTTCTAGATCTCATGCAATATATAATTCATTCGAACGAGAAATTGACCCGAGCATAATTATGAATAAGATATGCTGGAGTTGCTTTACTTGTAGCTCGAGTGATCATTTTGAGGTTAAGAAGAGTATAAGCAGAGTATAAGGTGTGAGGGTATGCTTGTTTATTATTGGTGCGGTTATCACTAACGGTCTAACCCAGGTTTTGATGAATGACAAAATAGGTTAAGTTAGTTTTATTGTTGATCTAACACTCTGACCGAGTGTGCAGGAGAAGCCCAGACAGGTCGACGGACTGACCGGATGTCTGGCACGAAACCCAGCTAGGTCGACGGGCTAACTGGATAGCTGGCACGAAGTCCAAATGGGTCGACGGGCTGACCGGACGTTTGTCACGAAGTCCAACTAGGTCGACGGGCTGACGGGATAGCTGGCGCGAAGTCCAGACGGGTCGAAGGGCTGACCAAACGTCTGACAGATGAGTAAAGGTAAGTCACTGGAGGGGAGTGACTGTGAGGACGCGTTCCCGGGAAGGGAACTTAGGCGCCGATCCAACTTAGAACCATTTCGGAACTCTAAGTCGAGATCGTGACTAGATTCCGGTCTTGGAAAGACAGAATCTAAGTCGTACTCTTTCTATCTTGAATTATGAACTGTGTTAATAATCTATTTTGCAGGAGATATGAGTGCCTTGGATTAACATTTTTGTTGCAGGAAGGAATCTGTTGGAAAACAGGGTCCGGGCGCCCGGGAGGTACCCGGGTGCCCTAAGGCAAAATTTTATCCCCAACGTCGTTGTTCCACGTGGAGTTCGTTGGTTGGCTCGGCTACGTCATGGTCGAGGTGCCATGAAGGTTCCAGGCGCCCCGAACCTCCTATATAAGGAGAGTCAAGGCTGAAGCTCCAAAAACAACAAAAGATTCGATCTCTGGTGCTCCTGCGACGCTGCTGACAACGCTATACTTTTTAGTCTTACTTATCTTGTCAGTATTGCTTATTTTTATTAGCTTTCTTGTACTTTAAATTGTAAACAAATACTTCGAATTGCTAGTGCCCATCGAAAGCACCCTTGTGTGCGGGCCTTGGAGTAGGAGTCGACACAGGCTTCGAACCAAGTAAAAATTACTTGTGTTAGCCTTGCTCTTTTCTTGCTTATTCTTTTTCCGCTGTGCTTACTATTTACGAAAATTTTAAATCGATATTCACCCCCCTCTATCAACTTTCACGATCCAACAAGTGGTATCAGAGCATGTACCGCTCTGGTTTGGTGTAACCACCAATCAGACAAGGGGGTGAAACTTTCTTTGTTCTCGTTTTCGGCTTTCAGTTTTTTTCGCATAATTCTAAACTGGTATTATTACCTTTTTGGAAAGTTTCTCATTGCAATTAAATCTAAATTGGTGCAACACCAATTTAGTTCTTTTTATTCTTAATTCTTCTCGCACACTACTAATCTAAGACCAAGTCTTGGGATTTTGCTTGTCGCTGCTTTATTGTGTGCAGGGTCATCATGTCTCAAATCGAAGGTTTCAGTACAGTATGTCCTCCCCTATTCAACAGGGATGATTTTCCATACTGGAAGAAAATGATGGAAGTCTACCTGAAGACGAACTTTGACCAATGGCTAAGCGTCACAAAATCCTACAAAGCACCGGTTGACAACTCCGGAAATCTACTTGATCCGGAACAATGGACGTCAGACATAAAGAAGAAAGCGTCGACGGAGAACAAGGCGATCAACACGCTACAATGCGGACTCACAAGGGAAGAGCTGAACTGTGTAGGACCGCACCAGAATGCGAAAGAACTCTGGGATAGTTGATCGAGCTACACGAAGGAACCAGCGATGCTAAGGTAACAAAACGCGATTTGCGATTAAATAAAATATTTAACATAAAAATGTAGGAAGGAGAATCGGCAAGTCAGCTTCACACGAGGATTAAAGATATCCTCAACGGGCTTCACGTGATAGACCACTAAATGGAAAATAGAGACCTGATAAGGTACGCGTTAAATGCATTTCCACTCAATAGTTTGTGAGCATCCATCGTGGATGCCTACAAAATTTCTAAAAACTTATCTAAACTAAAATTAGATGAACTTTTCTGTGAATTAGAACTGCATGAGCAAACTAACACCGGGGCCAAGAAAGGTATTGCTTTATTTGCAAGCTCCTCCAAAGAAAAGAAGAACAATCCTAAACCTGAAGAAGATTCTGACCAGGATTCTGAAGATGAAGAGTACCTGGTGAACCTGGTAAGGAAAATGTTCACCAGGAGGAAAAAGAGATTCAGCAAGAAGGACCTGCAGAAGATCAACACTCCAACCGAACCGAGGAACGTGACGTGCTTTGGATGCAACAAAAAGGGGCACTACAAAAACGAGTGTCCGAGATTGAAGAACGACAAAACGAAGCCGACCAAAAATAAGGCCCTCAAAGCAACATGGGACGACTCGTCTTAGGAAGAATCAGAGGACGAAGATCAGAAGAACCAGAGTTACCTCGCGCTGATGGCCCGCGAAGCAAAGTCAGAGGAAGAATCGGAAGACGGGTCCGAACCCGAATTGAGCCACGAGTCCATACTCGTTTCCGAAGGTCTCGAAGAGGTATACCTAAAGTTAAATAGAAAATTCTTTAAAATTATTTCTTATCTAAATAGTAAATTAGTTAAATTAGAAAATGAAAACAAATTGCTCCTTGAGGAGAATCAAAACCTCAAGGAACAAATCACAAATAATAATCCAACTCAAGATCTAACACTTGAAGAGGAAAATTTGACACTAAAATTAGAAATTAACAAATTAAAAGATATGTTAAAAAAATTCACAACAAGATCTAAGAACTTAGATCTAATCTTAAATAACCAAAAAGTAATTTACAATAAAACCGGACTTGGCTATAAGTCAAGTTCAAATAAAACATTTAATTTATTAATAACCTAACACAAACCAACAAGAAAAGCATGGGTTCCGAAAGCGTGCTTAACCATGCAAGTAGGACGTAACCAATACTACATAACTAAAGAAAAAATATACTATATAAAATCAGATAACTCAAATCAAAAACCTAAATACAAATCTAAATCAACAAATTCAAAAACTAAATATTTTAAAACTTCCCAAAACTCAGACTATCAAGTAAATTATAACTATAAAAGAAATAGACATAAACCTAGAATGAAAAATTAAATTAAAGGCCAATAATTCAGGGGGAGACTCCAGAATAGCTGGCACCTCCAAAACTAACCTACCCGGAAGGGTAATCCAAACTAATCTACCCGACATGGTGTTGGTGCAACCTTAGGTCAAGGTTGACCTGGTTGACTAGACTCGAGTTGACTTGACTCGAGTTGTGTTTTGATATTTGACGAGTTATGTTTGACAATGTTTGACGTGAACAGAAAAGTTGTATCTTGATGTTTTACAAGGATACAAGCTTGGGAGATTGTGGGTGCAACCCGTGGTCAAGGTTGACCTGGTTGACCCGAGGTGAGTTGACCTGACTCAGAAAAGTCCAAGCAGGGAGCTTGGCACGGGAAAAGTCCAAGAAGGGAGTTTGGCATGGTGAAAAGTCCAAGCAGGGAGTTTGACATGGTGAAAAGTCCAAGCAGGGAGCTTGGCACGGGAAAAGTCCAAGTATGGAGACTTGGCACGGAGAAGTCCAAGTATGGAAGCTTGGCACATGGGAAGTCGGAGAGGGCTCGGTAGCTCGTTCTCCGGACTGTGGTCAGAGAGGGCTCGGGAGCTCGTTCTCTGGACCGGATGGAAGTCGGAGAGGGCTCGGTAGCTCGTTCCCCGAACTGTGGTCAGAGAGGGCTCGGTAGCTCATTCTCTGGACCGGATGTAGAAAGTCCTGGTGAGTGAAGCCAGGCAGACGGATAAGTCCTGGTGAGTGAAGCCAGGCAGTGGGAAAGTCCTGGTGAGTGAAGCCAGGCAGTTGGAAAGTCCTGGTGAGTGAAGCCGGGCAGATTGGAAATCCTGGTGAGTAAAGCCATGTGAAAATCCTAGTGAGTGAAGCTAGGTGAAAGTCCTGGTGAGTGAAGTCGGGCAAGGAAAAATCCAGATGGATCAAGGGTGATCGGACATCTGGTGTTGAGAAGGTCAAGTAGGTCAAGGGAGTGACCGGATACTTGACACGAAGAGAAAAGTTCAAGTGGGTCAAAGGGATTGACCGGACACTTGGTGGGGAGTCTTAGCAGGTCAAGGGAGTGACCGGATGCTAAGCATGATGTACCAAGAGGTCAAGGTTGACCGGATATTAGTTTGAACTTGGTTTGGGCAAAAACCAAGACCTGGATCGGTCTGGTGACCGATCCACTGATACTGTGGTTTCCTGATCGGTCTGGAGACTGATCAGAAAGCGATCAGTGTGTCTCTGTGGGGACCGATCAGCAGGAAGCCTGATCGGTCCCCGGGACCGATCAGGGTACGCACAGAGAGTTGGGCAACTCTCTGTGAAAGCATTCTGATCGGTCTGGGGACCGATCAACATAGAGCCTGATCGGTCTCCATGACCGATCAGAAGAACCCTGGACCGATCAGGGTGGAGCCTGATCGGTCCAGGACTAGCCGTTGTGACTCAACGGCTAGGTTATTTCGGGCTTCTGTGTTCTGGCCTTTTTGCTTGCAGGTTCGCAGGTTGGCTCAGGATATCAGAGGTTATAAAAGGAGATCGAGGGTTGCTACTTCTTTCTTCTGCTTCCTCCTCTGAACTGAGCTGCTGTTCTTCTGAAAGCTGTGCTCTTGAGCTGTGAGCTTCTTCGACTGAGTTGCTTGTTGGCATTCGTCCGTGAAGTTGGTGCTTCATCCGGGACTTCAGTCGACGAGAAGGCAAGCGAGTATTTGTACATTCATTGTGTATTTTGTTCTTGCTCTTCTTTGTATTTCCATATTGTTGTTGCAAGCTATTGTAGCGAGGTTTCTCCACCCAGAAGGAGTGATTATTAGCCGGCTTTCCGGGGTCTCATCCACCGATGGATTGATAGGCTTCGTCCACCTTACGGACACGCCGAGGAGTAGGAGTATATCTCCGAACCTCGTTACATCGCTGCGTGTTGAGGTTTGATCTTCTTGTCTTTGTTTCTTTGTTTTATTTTCCGCTGCGCTAACGTCAACTTGTAGAAAGAAACGAAGATTTGGGGTCGGCTATTCACACCCCCCCTCTCTAGCCGCAATCCATCGATCCTAACAAGTGGTATCAGAGCAAGGTTGCTCTTCGTCGGATTAACACCCGGGGGAGCACAAGCTAGAGAATGGATCAACTTGGAGAAGACGTCACGATTCCACCCTTCTACGATCGCGACGACTTCGCGTTTTGGAAGGTAAGGATGAAGTACTTTCTTATGACTAACCTAGTTCATTGGAGTGGCACGGGAAAAGTCCAAGCAGGGAGTTTGGCATGGTGAAAAGTCCAAGCAGGGAGCTTGGCACGGGAAAAGTCCAAGTATGGAGACTTGGCACGGAGAAGTCCAAGTATGGAAGCTTGGCACATGGGAAGTCGAAGAGGGCTCGGTAGCTCGTTCTCCGGACTGTGGTCAGAGAGGGCTCGGGAGCTCGTTCTCTGGACCGGATGGAAGTCGGAGAGGGCTCGGTAGCTCGTTCCCTGAACTGTGGTCAGAGAGGGCTCGGTAGCTCGTTCTCTGGACCGAATGTGGAAAGTCCTGGTGAGTGAAGCCAGGCAGACGGATAAGTCCTGGTGAGTGAAGCCAGGCAGTGGGAAAGTCCTGGTGAGTGAAGCCAGGCAGTTGGAAAGTCCTGGTGAGTGAAGCCGGGCAGATTGGAAATCCTGGTGAGTGAAGCCAGGTGAAAATCCTAGTGAGTGAAGCTAGGTGAAAGTCCTGGTGAGTGAAGCCGGGCAAGGGAAAATCCAGATGGATCAAGGGTGATCGGACATCTGGTGTTGAGAAGGTCAAGTAGGTCAAGGGAGTGACCGGATACTTGACACGAAGAGAAAAGTTCAAGTGGGTCAAAGGGATTGACCGGACACTTGGTGGGGAGTCTTAGCAGGTCAAGGGAGTGACCGGATGCTAAGCATGATGTACCAAGAGGTCAAGGTTGACCGGATATTGGTTTGAACTTGGTTTGGGCAAAAACCAAGACCTGGATCGGTCTGGTGACCGATCCACTGATACTGTGGTTTCCTGATCGGTCTGGAGACCGATCAGAAAGCGATCAGTGTGCCTCTGTGAGCTTACTGATCGGTCTGGGGACCGATCAGCAGGAAGCCTGATCGGTCCCCGGGACCGATCAGGGTACGCACAGAGAGTTGGGCAACTCTCTGTGAAAGCATTCTGATCGGTCTGGGGACCGATCAGCATAGAGCCTGATTGGTCTCCATGACCGATCAGAAGAACCCTAGACCGATCAGGGTGGAGCCTGATCGGTCCAGGACTAGCCGTTGTGACTCAACGGCTAGGTTATTTTGGGCTTCTGTGTTCTGGCCTTTTTGCTTGCAGGTTCGCAGGTTGGCTCAGGATATCAAAGGTTATAAAAGGAGATTGAGGGCTGCTACTTCTTTCTACTTCTTCCTCTCTCTGAACTGAGCTGCTGTTCTTCTGAAAGCTATGCTCTTGAGCTTTGCTGAGCTTCGAAGCTTCGGGTGAGCTTCTTTGACTGAGTTGCTTGTTGGCATTCGTGCGTGAAGTTGGTGCTTCATCCGGGACTTCAGTCGATGAGAAGGCAAGCGAGTATTTGTACATTCATTGTGTATTTTGTTCTTGCTCTTCTTTGTATTTCCATATTGCTGTTGCAAGCTATTGTGGCGAGGTTTCTCCACCCAGAAGGAGTGATTATTAGCCGGCTTTCCGGGGTCTCATCCACCGACGGATTGATAGGCTTCGTCCATCTTACGGACACGCCGAGGAGTAGGAGTATATCTCCGAACCTCGTTACATCGCTGCGTGTTGAGTTTTGATCTTCTTGTCTTTGTTTCTTTGTTTTATTTTCCGCTGCGCTAACGTCAACTTGTAGAAAGAAACGAAGATTTGAGGTCGGCTATTCACACCCCCCCCCTCTCTAGCCGCAATCCATCGATCCTAACACATGGTACTTAGGAAGGGGTTCAAGTTTAACTTGAAAAATGGTACTGGTGAAGTTTTGGATGATAGTACGTCAGGGAAGCTTAGTCTATGCATGTCTAGGAAGATATGCCTTCGACCTAGTGCATTTGGCTAAGTAGAACTGACCGAATCTACCCTTTATGGATTATAACCAGTAAGAATAAGGTTTTGCACTAAATCCAGTGGATAGGACTATTTAGAAAACCTCGAAGGCATGGTTACTCTAATAATGTCCAAGTGACTTACCATAGCCCAGAAGTTTATCTAGAGAATGTCTATCTATTGAACCCAAAGCTAACATGAATCTAACACAAAGTTAAAAACAAACCCTGAATTTGAACCTAATTCATCTCACAAAATTATAGGATTTCCTGATTGAAAACATAGATCGGGTGAGATGACTAAGGACTCAATTAAAATGTTCAAATTGAGTTAAAATTTAAATATTAAATTAAATTAAAATGTTAAAATTAAATTAAATTTAAATTAAAATATTAAATTAAATTAAAATTAAAATATTAAATTAAATTAAATTAAATTAAAATATTAAATAAAAATAAAAATAAAAATATTAAATTTAAGTTAAAATATTAAATTAAATTAAATTAAAATTTAAATATTAAAATAAAATTAAAATATTAAATTAAAATTAAAATATTAAATTAAAAGTAAAATAAATTAAATTAAAATTAAAATATTAAATTAAATAAAATTTTAAATTAAAATATTAAATTATCTTAAATTAAAATTAAAATATTAAATTAAATTAAAGTTTATTAAAAACTTAAAAATTCATTTCAAAATTAAACTTATTTTTTAAAAAACTTAAAAATTAATTTTAGAATTAAACTTTTTTTTTAAAACTTAAAAATTTATTTTAAAATTAGACTTATTTTAAAAAACTTAAAAATTTTAAAATTAAACTTATTTTTTTTAAAACTTAAAAATTCATTTTAAAATTAAACTTATTTTTTAAAACTTAAAAATTTATTTTAAAATTAAATTTATTTTTTAAAACTTAAAAATTCATTTTAAAATTAAACATATTTTTAAAACTTAAAAAAATCATTTTAAAATTAAACTTAGCTTTTAAAACTTAAAAATTCATTTTAAAATTAAACATATTTTTTTTAAACTTAAAAATTCATTTTAAAATTAAACATATTTTTTAAACTTAAAAATTCATTTTAAAATTAATCTTAGTTTTTAAAACTTTAAAATTCATTTTAAAATTAAACTTATTTTTTAAAAAACTTAAAATTTATCAAACTTAAAAAAAAAATCGAAGTCAGAAACCAAGTGCGGGCGCCCCTGGTATTCCCTTCCAGGGCGCCTGGAAGGGACTCCGGGCGCCCTGCCCCAGCCAACCCCGGGTGCCCGCAGCCCCCTATAAATAGGGGGGCAGGGGTGCCCTCAGCTTTTGTACCACCTCCCTTCACTCTTGTTAAGGCTCGTTTTGAGCTTTACCGCCAGAGTGATCAAATCTAAAATTTTATTCTGCGGTTATTCCGTTGCTGCGAATCAACTGAGGTCGTCATCTCTAAAAATTCGTGTCACGATGCCTCGGTAAAACCTTTTCCTCCTAAGCTCTTAAATATTTCATTGATTCATGCCTATTATAACTTCTTCTTAATTATTATTGTAGAAAACGTTCTAGATCTAGTGCTGGACCCTCGACTGCATGCTAGTATAGACCCTAGGTTCCCCACTGATGAACTTCGGATTAAATTTGAGTCGACCATTTACGTTGCTATTAGGACTAAGTGTCTAGATAGATAGTTCTTCTTACGTTCTTGTGTTCCAGTTATAGAGGTTATTAGCCACTATAACTTACGGAACCTTGTTTACTGTACCAATTCAATAAATATAGATTTGTGTTGAATTCTATAATAACTTAGTTAGGGTAGATGATCTCACTTACGTTACTAGGGTAGCTGGTATGAACATTACACTATCTCTTACCATTATCCAGGACTTCTTAGGGTTACGACCATCTACGTGTCGTTTTCAGTGATACCCCCCCTAGGGATCTACCATTTGGTGATCCCTATGTTGGTGCAATATTCCCTAGGTCAAGGTTAACCTGGTTAACCAAGCCTGAGTCTTGGTTTGAGTTTCGATGTTTGACAATATATTGGGTATAGATGATATGGACAATGCAGGTGCAATTATTCATTTGGGGAGATTGTTGATACAATTCCCGTTTGGTCAAAGTTGACCAGTTAAGATTGTGAAGGAAAGTCAAGTAGGTCAAGGTTGACTGGATACTTGACTGAAAGTTCTGGTGAGTGAAGCCAGGCAGAAGGAAGTCCTGGTGAGTGAAGCCAGGCAGAAGAAAGTCCTAGTGAGTGAAGCTAGGCAGAAGGGAAAATCCTGGTGAGTGAAGCCAGGTGAAAGACCTAGTGAGTAAAGCTAGGCAATTGGGAAGTCATAGTGAGTGAAGCTAGGCAGGAGGAAAATCCTGGTGAGTGAAGCCAGGTGAAAGACCTAGTGAGTGAAGCTAGGCATTTGGGAAAGTCCCGGTGAGTGAAGTCAGGCAGGAGAAATCCAGAGGGGTCAAGGTTGACCAGACATCTGGTGAGAGTCCAAGTAGGTCAAAGGGATTGATCGGATACTTGGAACGAGGAAGAAAAGTCCAAGTAGGTCAGAGGGATTGACCGGATACTTGGCAAGAAGAGAAAAGTCCAAGTGGGTCAAAGGGATTGACCAGACACTTGGTGAGAGAGTCCTAGCTGGTCAAGGGTGACCGGATGCTAGGTCTTATGTACCAACAAGTCATGGTTGACTAGATGTTGGTTTAGGGGGCTTTGGACTTGGTTTTGGGCAAAAACCAAGATCTGGATTGATCAGCCGATTGATCCAGCAGACTTGGATTGAGCAGCCGATTGATCCAGCAGACTTGAATTGATCAGCCGATTGATCCAGCAGATCTGGATCGATCCAGCAGATCTGGATCGATCAGTGGATCGATCCAGAAGATCTGGATCGATCAGCCGATCGATCCGGTGAGTCCCCGCGAACAGAACCCCTCTGGATCGATCGGTGGATCGATCCAGAGGTCCCAATCGATCAGTGGATCGATTGGGAGCTGCTGTTTATGCGCGATAAGCCCTGGATCAATCCACCGATCGATCCAGGCTATTCCAGAGAGCACAGAGGCGCTCTGGATCGATCCGTGGATCGATCCAAAGCCTCCCCGATCGATTGGGAGCAATCCAATCGATCGGGATCCGACCGTTGGCGTCGATTTAAGCCGCAGGCGTTCATTTCCTTCGGTAGAACTTCACCGATTCACTCCAGATACTCTCTAGCACCTCCATAGCTTTCTCCAAGCTCCAGATCGCCAGTTCCTGAAGATTCTTGGTGGCTTTTCCAAGTCAAGAGGCAGATCAAAAACAAGAAGAAGAAGTTAGGGTTAGGGTTTTTATTGTACATCTTGTAAGCTTTTGCTTATCTTGTATTTCCCTTTCTTCTTCTTGTATTGAGAGTGTTGTAGGGCTTCTCCGCCTTTGGTAGTTACCATAAAGGAGTGTTATTCATAGTGGAGGGTGCGTGAGTAGGTGTGGATCCTTGGACTAGTCACCTCTTGTGAGGTGGATACCAAGTAAACCATCCTTGTTAGCGTTGTATGCTTTTGTTTCTTATATTTCCGCTGCATACCATCAAAGAAACGAGCAACGCCAACGACGAGCACGCGAAGAGCTATTCACCCCCCCCCCTCTAGCTACTTTTCGGTACCAACACCCTACTCACACATCACCCTGGATACGATTTATTCGTATTTTTTCGGAGGGGAACGTGTACCCACCATCACTATGTTTAGGTCAGTTGGCCTTCGAGTTCATGATTATGCACTCTATAGAGTCTTAGTTTACTGCATATTACCACTATCCACTCGAGACATAGCGATGATGCGTCCATTCCATTCCTTTCTTTTGTACGCACTTTCCCATAGATTAGATATAGATATTAGTCTACATATATTTCAAACCATTATCAACACAGCTGGATATGTCACCAGCGCTCGAGTTCATATGCCGTATTGTCATATTTTGACGACATATTTCGCCCACCTACATATTGACATCACTGATAAACCCTAATTTTGTCGTGAAATGGGTATCAAAAGAATTAAGTGACCGAATTCATTCTACACTAATGTAGCATAGAGATGACTCGGGTCGTCTCCCAACGAATGTAAACGGTAAAATGATAGTCTTAGGATCAATTATTTTTGGCTTGGGGTTTTCTAGATAAATTGGAGATTTTAGAATTGACTTTTGAACAAAGAAAAGAAGTAAGGACCTAAAACTATGCTACATTTGTAAATTCAACTCATAGAAATTAACAAACTAAGAAGCTAACTAATCTAAACTACTGCATTGAAAGAAATGGTAAACGAGAATAACCTAATGCAACAATTAAGCAAATCTAAATTGTGTAGAATCCAGAATCAAGAATCAAGAATCAAGAATCAAGAATCAAGAACAGTGGCCTTAACCAAAGGTTTCAAAACAATAGCAAGGGAATTTGAATCAACTCTAAAATCAAACAGAGATGAAGAAACTAGCATTCATAGGATTCAAACTAATCAATTGGAGAAACCCTAGCTTGGATTTGGTGTGCATCGGATGAAAAACTCGGCGATGAAGACAAATAGAGTAACTCGGCATTGTTGATGATCAACAAAGCTTCAATCAGAGATAGGTGCGGAGCTTCAAGAGAGGAAGATAACCGGAGGAAGGAACAAAGGAATCGGCTCAAACCACCAAATTGCTTCTCCTTCTTTGCTTCTTCTTCCTTGCATGAAGTCACGGTAGAAATTGGTGTTCAGATGATTGAGGTGGCGTCGCCGGCTGGAAGATGGCTGATGACCGGAGGAAGGGACGCCCTTGACCTCTCTTGACCGCCGACGGTGGAATGGATCGAGGAAGAAAGATCGTCAGAGCGAGCTTGCGCTCCCCTGTGGCTTGGATGCGAGGACTGTAGCCAATTGACGATCCCACACTATAGCTTCTCATGTAATTTAAATCAAATCTCAGATCTGTGATGAACGGCTGTGGTTTCCTCAGATCGATCCAACGGTGGAAATTGCTCCAAATCTGTTCCAAATCTTTAGATCTCGATCAATGGTTGTGATCTACTACCCTTTGGCTTGGATGGACCAGATTCTTCACAGATGTCTTAGACCTACTCCGATCTTGGATGAACGGTCCATATTGCTTCAAAACTTGATCTCTTCAATTAGCACTAGATTTGAATCCAAACTTGGTCTGATCTGATCAAGTCCATGACCCTTTTGATCCTACAAAACATATAACAAAAATATTAGCATCAAATACCTCAAATATGATATAATTTGTAATTAAGTCCACAAATGAATGCAATTCATGAAATATGATATAAATGTGGAATTAACACATGAGAAGATCAAATGATATGCTTATATGAATCAAAATATCAATACAAAATGATGGTTATCAAATTCCCCCACACTTATTCTTGCACGTCCCAAGCAAGCAAACAAAACAAAGAAACAACTAGAATTCATCTCCCTAACATTTTCCTAGAAATGCCTAGAAGATGGTAAAAGGAATTTAACTAAGACCATCTAAAGACCACAAACAATCATGAATTCAATCCAAACAATAATCAGTAAGTATGGTAGTTTCAATCCAATTGAAAAATTGAGCAAATTGCAACTTCACAAGGTATTTACCTATTCTAGCTCTCACACTCAATCATGCATATAAGTGGAGCTCACTCAATGCAACTCACAACATTTCACTACCATAAGCTTGCTTATTTTCTAATTCTCCACCACTATAAACATGGCATACATGAATCAAAAGGAATTATCATGAGGAATTAAAATGGAATCAAGAAGAACAATGAAAGTGAATTAAATAGGCAAAAGAAAAGAATTCAATGAAAAAAAATTAAAAAGATGAGAGTATTGGAGGAATATACTTGATGCGTTGACCATTTTTGATGTGTAAAAGATGAATACCTTCGTTTTTATCAATTCAAAAGACCAAGCTAACCTCCCCTTCAATTTGATGGCTATCCAAAAATCTTGATACTTTATCTCCACCCTTGATACTCTTTTACTTTGCCATTTTTTTTTCTTCACTATTTTTTTTTCCACTTTAATTCCAGCTTTCTTGAAGGTAAAACAATCTCACATCAACCTGTGAATAAGAACTACCTCCCCCACACTTAAGATATTGTCCGTCTCGGACAATGAAAAACCACATGTATCTAATGTATTAACACTCTTGAAGCCACCTTTTCTCATTCTACAAAATCTCTTCTTTTCTTTGTTACTTCTCAGCAATATTTTTATTCGAGTATCAGATTTTTCCTCATGAATTCTTGATGTTCAAAAGCCAACTGCAGTAACAGCCTATTGCATAGCAATTGTTTAATTTTTCTCTGCAGGTTCCAGCATGACTGAGATTGGATCTTCATCGATCAAAAGTTTTGTACAACAATTTCAGAACTCAGCTATCACGGCAACAGCAATTTCAGAAACCAAGCTGTTTATACTGTTGTTACTGCCCCTGCTTTCAAGTATTCAAATTTGAATGACAACTAGATAGCAACTTTAGAATTCTGCAATTCTAGTTTCTAGATTCAGAATTAAAACTGATTCTGGAATTTAACATCTATGACTTGTCTTAAAGTCATCAAAGTCTGCCATAGAATTCAGCACACTAAAAACCAACTTGATACATCAATTCCTTTTCTGTTATCTTAACTGAACAGAATTTAACAGTTCACAAACACATTTTACTGAAAAAAAAACTGGCACATAGATTCATCACAAAAATTTGTATCAAGATCAACTTCAAACCACTACAAACTAATTCTCTTTGCAGAATTCTGCATTTCTTAAAGATTCAAGTTCAGCAACATCTGACTTTAAACAATCCTTGAACTCACCTATTCCTCCGAAACTCTTTCCAACATCAAGGTCAAGAAGCAAAAACCAACAATTGTAAAACTCAAACAATACCCTCAAAAATGTTGCAATTCAGCAATTCTCTTCACAACAAATTCAGGTATCAACCTCATATCCAGTTAGAAAACAATACAGACTTGAAGAACCAGATTTGGTACTGAATAACAATTACATCTTAGAATTTCAGAATTCTGCTCACTTGATCTTTAACCGTCCTGAGGTTTACAGAAAAGAACTTGGCACAAACAACATCACATCCCTTGCAAATCCAAATCTGGTAGATTTAATAAAATTAAATAGAACCAAATGCTTCACTACAGTTAAAATTGTACAGAATTCAGCTTGTAGTGGACATTATTTGATACCAGGCTAATCCAATACAAGCTTCCAATTCAGAGCTTCAGTTTCTGAATTTGTAAACACAAAGAATATTGCATTGAACCATGAAAAGTTGAGTTGAACTAAGGATTACATTAAGCACTAAAATTCCAGGAGATCATATCCAAGCTATATATAGTCAGAAATCACAATTCAACTTAGCACACAACATTTCTTCCTTTTATTTTTTTGTGATTTTACTAGTAAGAGCAGCATTTCTTAGAATTCTAAACTATTGAAGTTCAGGAAATCCGATAGCTAAGTTCTTGTTGTCAAACTTCTCAATAACAGTATCACAGCAAAACAAATTCAGATTATCAGTTTCTGGATTTCATTTCAGAAATCAGCTTTACAAATATCTTCCCTTATACGAGTTCAAACAGCCTGCTGTATATTGAGTTGAGTCCTACACTAGCTTGTAGACACTTCCAACTTGCCACATATAAATTCAAAACACTTGTTTCAACAGAGTTCCAGAAATTCTGTATTTCTAAACCAAACAATCAGATTCAAGATAGGATTACAGAATTCGAATACTTCACAGTATCAAAGGCTATATATATTTTTTCCTTGTCAGAACTCATGATATTCCCAATATCAATTCATTGAAAACTTGATTCAAGCCACAGAATTCCATCAACGAACTAACCTCCAATTCAATGTAAAATTCGATTCTTATCAGACCTTTTATTTTAATCTTTGGACTTAAGTATCAGGATTCAAGAATTGAAGCAATTCTAGCTTGAAGTATGAAAATTTCAGCTCAAACAGTGGTCTCATTCAGCAATAATTCAAGGTTCTGCAGCTTCCGAAAGTCCATGTTGTCAAATTTTAGACTCTTTGAGAGAATTCTTGCACTTCAGATTCAACTTCACTGGTTTGAGAGCATTAGTCAACAACAAAATTTGTTTATAGAAATCAACTTCCAGTTTCAAGAATTGCAGCTTGGTAGCTAATTCTTACATTCAGTGTATCAACTTAAAAGGTGTCATTTCAGAACACTTTCAGAAATTGAGAATTTTAATGCACATTCAAAATCACCTTCAAATCTGATATTGACCCTTATATTTGCAAAAGAACTTTTGGCACACAATAGATCAACTTTACTTCCAAGTCATTCTCTATAACGAAAATTCAGACTCCAACTTCATTCTGATTCCTTGCACTGCAGTGCAGTTAGGCAATTCCAGATTCTCTCTGATTTACCTGGTCCTGAACACCAGATGAGTTGAAAGGTTGGCACAACTCATATTTAATAGGTTGTTACTACTTGTGCCATTATTTTTCCTTCTATTTCTACATATTCCAATCTTGTTTCTTGTCAAACAGCAACCTCAACTTAATCTCTTAAAACTTCAAGAGTATTTGGACTGCAGCTACCAGCTGGAAGTGGAGAACTAAACAAATTAAACGCAACATCAGTAGGAACTTCTCCATTCTGAATTGCTTCCAATCATTTCTTGACAACAGACACACAGCTAATGAAATCATCACATAAAAAAAAACTCAATCAAAGACTAACCACCTTTCAGATGCTGATTTTTAGAACTTCCAGAATTCCAATTCCAGAAGATGAGTAGTGCAGTACCAAACCTAGCTAAGTGATCTCACAATTCAATCTCCATGCAAAATTCTGCACTTTGTTCATTTCAATCCCTGCATCCAGCTTTCATTTTCAGAAATCTATTCCAGCAGGTATTCTCCAAATTTAGTACTGTAATGATTGGAACTTCACAGATTTAAATGCATCAAATTGATCTGAACAGCTTTTGCACTTGCAGCTCCTCAACGAATTCATAAATTAATTTTCTTGCATTTTGCATTTTATAGCAGCAAGTACAGATCCAGCTTCCTGGCGCTCCTTTTTTTTTTTTTTTTTTTTCTGCTTTTCACTTAATCAGTTCCAAGAAGTGGTCTAGAAACATCAAATTGATAGGAGCTTAAATTTTAAATGTTGTTGTTCAAAAACAATAAGAGGAGTTGGCACACAGTACCAAGTTTAATAACTTAATTTGAACAAACAACACATCAAATTTCAACAATATCAAATGTCAGCTCCCTTAATTTTTTTTTTTAAAAAAAAATAGCACATGCAAACCAAAAGTAGCCTCTAACGAAGCCGAAGGTAGAAACTTAAATAAGAACTCCAATTGTTGCACATTGTATCAAGTAACCATAATCAAGGTTCATGTTTGAGACTCCCACATCACTTCTCAAAAATCACAATTCAATGCTTATGAAACCATCCCTCGTCTTCAAAATTCGTGAGCATAAACTAATTTCCCCCCACACTTAAAACTTTGTCCATCATCAAACAATCTAACCCATCAAGATAGTCAACCAAAACACTCAATGGAATGGACCAAGCAAAGGTAGTCAAGGTTAAAATGCAAGAGAAAGATGTTTTAAGAAAATTATGAATAAAGGAATTGGAATTTATGAGGGATCAAGAATGAAAATAATTCTTCATCTCCATGCACACATATGCTATTATGACTTTGAAAAGAAGCAAAGCAAGTTCTAGAGTTTCAATCGTCATGAGTGCATGCCACACAAAGATAAAATAGTGTTTATGCTTAAAGTGGTCCTCTCTAGGTATTATTCATGCAAACATGCTCAATTGATCAAAATAGAATCCATCACCACACTAACTAATAGCATGCAAGTAAAGTATTCAATCATGTAAAATGACTTAAACTTGATGGTCAAAATTAAAGAACTTTTACCATCTTAAAAGTATTACTAGAACAATTTCATGAAGAATTTTATTCAAAATGAAATGCTATGTAGACTAAACAACATGCAAAGTATAGAAACAAAATGCAAATGTCAAGTATGAAACTAAAGAAAAGTATAGAGCAAAAATAAAAGCAAGGAACAAACTCCCCTTAATTCCGGGCGGTTGGAGTCGATTAAGGTGCAAAATCCAAATTGAAAGTGGAATAATTGTAGTTGTAGTCAAGTCCACTTCATCCAACATTTTTCCTTTTAAAATTCTTCCCGGAGGTCGAAGGCGGTTTAGATGGAGCAACCACTTTGGAAGCCTATGACAACCTACAAAGCCAAAGAAAAACAACACCTCCCACATGCATGTAGGATAAGAAGAAGACAGAAAAATATTAGTTTTTGCAGAAAATGTATCAAGAAACAAATCACATCCAATAAAGTCAATCCATAGTACCTTCATGAAATTTTCTGATGAATCACACGAAATACTAACCTTTTCATGTTGAAAGGTACCTAGAAGTTCTAGAACGGTGACTGTGACCTCCTCCTCATCAAGTAGTAGCTCAGGCTCTAGTCCTGGCTTTGGCTCAGGTGGTGTATCTAAGGGAAGTGATTCTTGGGGATCTGCTTCCACAACATAAGTCCCTACACTCTCATCATCAACATCTGGTTCAGGTGATTCTTGGGGTATTGCTTCCAATGTGCAATCCCCTACACTTTCCTCATCATCCACATCAGTACCTGCATTATCAGTTACATCTACAACAATAGTATCAGTAAAGTCAGAAATTCTTACAATTATAGAATCATAACAAGAAATATTAGAGGAGTCCTGTGAAGTAATAAAATCAAGATCAGGTCTGTCAAAGACACTACAATCCCTCTGCTCAAACACCTCAATATTTGTAGGAAAGGTCTCATCAACTCTTAAGGTAACCGGTTGCCCATTTCTAAATTGTTGAGGGTTGGCTTCCATGGTTTCCAAAAGTTTCATAGCTTCATCAGGTGGTTTGTCAATCAAGGGCCCCCCACTAGCTTTATCCACCATGTACAAATCAAACGGTGATAACCCATCATAAAAATATAGGACAAGCAACTGATCACTAATTTGATGTTGAGGACAACTAGAGCAAAGTTCCTTGAATCTCTTCCAATATTCATGCAATGTCTCCTCCTCGAATTGTTGAATACCACGAATCTTTTTCTACATAGCTATATAATCATTCTGAACTCCCTGTAGGCTTTAATATGCTGGATTTGGCTTAGTAGACTGACTATGTGTAACCTTGCACCTGAAATTTGATTGATCGACAGGTGGGTAGTACTGATGTTCAGGTTGATTGAACCAAGTCTGAGGCTGATAGTACTGATAATATGGATCCATGGTCAAAGAAATTTCCTGCTCTTACACTGAAACACTAGCAAATAAAATCAGAAGACACAGGAGCATATAATATCAAACACATGGATTTATGAACATGAAAGCAATTGAAATAATTTTTTTTTTCAAATTTTTATGTAAAAAGAAAAAGAAACAATCCTAAGGTATCAAACACCGCTACATTCCCCGGCAACGGCGCTAATTTGATAAACCCTAATTTTGTCGTGAAATGGGTATCAAAAGAATTTAGTGACCGAATTCATTCTACACTAATGTAGCATAGAGATGACTCGGGTCGTCTCCCAATGAATGTAAATGGTAAAATGATAGTCTTAGGATCAATTATTTTTGGCTTGGGGTTTTCTGGATAAATTGGGGATTTCAGAATTGACTTTTGAACAAAGAAAAGAAGTAAGGACCTAAAACTATGCTACATTTGTAAATTCAACTCATAGAAATTAACAAACTAAGAAGCTAACTAATCTAAACTACTGCATTGAAAGAAATGGTAAACGAGAATAACCTAATGCAACAATTAAGCAAAAAATTGTGTAGAATCCAGAATCAAGAATCAAGAATCAAGAATCAAGAATCAAGAACAGTGGCCTTAACCAAAGGTTTCAAAACAATAGCAAGGGAATTTGAATCAACTCTAAAATCAAACAGAGATGAAGAAACTAGCATTCATAGGATTCAAACTAATCAATTGGAGAAACCCTAACTTGGATTTGGTGTGCATCGGATGAAAAACTCGGCGATGAAGACAAACAGAGTAACTCGGCATTGTTGATGATCAACAAAGCTTCAATCAGAGATAGGTACGAAGCTTCAAGAGAGGAAGATAACCGGAGGAAGGAACAAAGGAATCGGCTCAAACCACCGAATTGCTTCTCCTTCTTTGCTTCTTCTTCCTCGCATGAAGTCACGGTAGAAATTGGTGTTCAGATGATTGAGATGGCATCGCCGGCTGGAAGATGGCTGATGACCGGAGGAAGGGACGCTCTTGACCTCTCTTGACCGCCGGCGGTGGAATGGATCGAGGAAGAAAGATCGTCGGAGCGAGCTTGCGCTCCCCTGTGGCTTGGATGCGAGGACTGTAGCCAATTGACGATCCCACACTGTTGCTTCTCATGTAATTTAAATCAAATCTCAGATCTGTGATGAACGGCTGTGGTTTCTTCAGATCGATCCAACGGTGGAAATTGCTCCAAATCTGTTCCAAATCTTCAGATCTCGATCAATGGTTGTGATCTACTACCCTTTGGCTTGGATGGACCAGATTCTTCATAGATGTCTTAGACCTACTCCGATCTTGGATGAACGGTTCATATTGCTTCAGAACTTGATCTCTTCAATTAGCACTAGATTTGAATCCAAACTTGGTCTGATCTAATCAAGTCCATGACCCTTTTGATCCTACAAAACATATAACAAAATATTAGCATCAAATATCCCAAATATGATATAATTTGTAATTAAGTCCACAAATGAATGTAATTCATGAAATATGATATAAATGTGGAATTAACACATGAGAAGATCAAATGATATGCTTATATGAATCAAAATATCAATACAAAATGATGGTTATCATTGTAGTTGCATATCAATATATAGAGTCTTAGTTTACTACATATTACCACTATCCACTCGAGACATAGCGATGATGCGTCCATTCCATTCCTTTCTTTTGTATGCACTTTCCCATAGATTAGATATAGATATTAGTCTACATATATTTCAAACCATTATCAACACAGCTGGATATGTCACCAGCGCTCGAGTTCATATGTCGTATTGTCATATTTTGATGACATATTTCGCCCACCTACATATTGACGTCACCTGAGGTAATGTTCGTGCCATAACTGAGTTCGATGTCATAGGACCTAGGAGCTTCTCATTAGCGGGTGTCCACATAAATGATGATGATGGCGTCATGTCTTGGCGGAGGGGGCCACAACACCGGCCAGACCCAGATGCCCAGGAGGTAACAGAGCATGATGAGTTTATGGTTGCGTTATTCAGCGAGGACGCTCCGGCTCCGGTACCACCTCCACCTCCAGGCCGAGCACCTCGTCCTGCACATCGCACTCTAGGCGATCGAGTTACTGGACTCGAGCTATCCATGACGAGTTTTCGGCAGGAGGTCTCCGACCTGAGATGAGACGTAAGACAGGATGCACATCGCACTCTAGGCGATCGAGTTACTGGACTCGAGCTATCCATGACGAGTTTTTGGCAGGAGGTCTCCGACCTGAGATGCGACGTAAGATAGGATATTTTGGACCTTCGACGCGATCTATCCAGTTCCCGCGAGGATGCCCGGGCTCGTCACGCTGAACTGATCGAGATGTTCTATTCTTTCGGAGCCGGACCACCCCGATCACACCCCTCCTCCTCATCTTGATAGGCATCCTGACCACTATGTATATTTCATCATGATCATTGTACCTTGACTTTGACTTTGAGTTATGATATTCTGGACTACATTTACTTAGGTGTATATTAACTTTGAAAATGATTTAGTCTGTTATGCCTAATAGATTAGGAATTTTAAATTATTTTAAAAAATAAGCACTTTCAAATTCTAAGGTAAAATACTTTTATGTTTTCAAAATTTCCTATTTTTAGAATTTCAAAACAGTTTTAGCCTTAGACTAGAAAAATTTCTTAAAAATCATGTTCCCCTAGGGCTAGTATTTGAGCATCTCACCAACACCCTAGGATTCCCTTGTTTGTGATTGACAAACATAAGGGGTGAGATACATAGGCAGATTGTCTGGCCTTAAGATGTTTATATCAGTGCATCGATATAAGTCTGGGTGTTAAATACCAAACAGATATTAATCAAATTAAGTCATTTAGTGTAGTCAAACACTAACTGATGCTTAGACTTAACTTGACTAACCAAGTGAAAGCTGTTATCCTCTAATAGTCAGTGAGTAGCTAACTGGTTAGACAGATTTAACAATGTCAGGTTCAGGGGGAGCGATAATTATTTTCACACCTTTTTTTTAAATATTTTCTTGAAATTAGGTTTTGGAAAATATTCTTCTAAAAATGTTTTAGAAACCTAACCTTTGTAAAACCAAGTTCTATATTAAATTTTTTAAAAATTGTATGTTATAAACTTGGTTTGAAAACTGGTTTTGAAAATCGAATTTTATAAACTTAGTTTTGAAACTATGATTGTTTAAACTTGAATATTGAAAATTAATTTAAGAAAATAAAAACTTAGTTTTACAAATTAAATTTCACAAACTTAACTCTGAAGAATTAGATTTTGAACATTAAATCTGACCTATTTTTTTTTTTAAATCTTACTTTTATAAAATTATGTTTATAAAACTCATGATTGAAAAATGTTTCAAGTTCAAACTTATTTTGAAAATTAAATTGAAACTTATACACTTATGTTTGAAAAATTGACCTCTTTTGAAGTTAGCTTTAACTTGAAAATTAGCTTTTATAAATTTATGGTTGTTTAAATTATCTGTTGAAAATCTGCAAACCTATTACTAAATTATTTTTCTCAAATTAGCTATTTTTGATAACTTAGCTATTTTGAAAAAGTTAACAGATACTCTTTAACAGCAAAATCCTTAATTATTTTAACTCCCCCGAGTCAATCTGACTTGTTTTTTTTTCAATTGTCCATATTCTTTATTGTAGTTTTTTTTCTGTATTTATAATATGTTTGTGTTTGATGAATGCCAAAGGGGGAGGGTTAGGTGGTTAAGTTAACTAAAACAAATTGAAAATACAAACTAACTTAAAAACATGTTAATGCTTATTTCACTTGCACTTTACACTAACTTAACCAAGTTGTCATTCAATCAAAAAAGGGGAGATTGTTGGTGTGGTTAGTACTAACGGTCTAACTTAGGTTTTTATGAATGACAAAATTGGTTAAGTTAGTTTTGTTGTTGATCTAACACTTTGACCGAGTGTGCAGGAGAAGCGCAGACAGGTCGACGGGCTGACCGGATGTCTGGCACGAAGCCCAGCTAGGTCGACGGGCCGACCGGATAGTTGGCATGAAGTCCAAACGGGTCGACGGGCTGACCGGACGTTTGTTACAAAGTCCAGCTAGGTCGACGGGCTGACCAGATAGCTGGCGCGAAGTCCAGATGGGTCAAAGGGTTGACCGGACGTCTGGAAGGTGAGTAAAGGTAAGTCACCGGAGGGGAGTGACTGTGAGGGCGCGTTCCCGGGAAGGGAACTTAGGCGTCGATCCGACTTAGAACCATTTCGGAACTCTAAGTCGAGATCGTGACTAGATTCCGGTCTTGGAAAGACAGAATCTAAGTCATACTCTTTCTATCTTGAATTATGAACTATCCTAATAATATATTTTGCAGGAGATATGATTTCCTCGGACTAACGTTTTTGTTGCAGGAAGGAATCTGCTGGAAAACAGGGTCTGGGCGCCCGAGAGGTACCCAGGCACCCGGAGGTCCGGGCACCCGGGAGGTACCCGGGCGCCCTGAAGTGAAATTTTATCCCCAACATCACTATGCCACGTGGAGTTTGCTAGTTGGCTCGGCTATGTCATGGTCGAGGCACCCTGAAGGTTCCAGGCGCCCCGAACCTCCTATATAAGGAGAGTCAAGGCTGAAACTCCAAAAACAACAAAAGATCCGATCTCTGGTGCTCCTGCGACGCTGCTAACAACGCTATACTTTTTAGTCTTACTTTTCTTGTCAGTATTGCTTATTTTTATTAGCTTTCTTGTACTTTAAATTGTAAACAAATACTTCGAATTGCTAATGAATTGTCCATCGAAAGCACCCCTGTGTGTGGCCTTGGAGTAGGAGTCGACACAGGCTCCGAACCAAGTAAAAATCACTTGTGTTAGCCTTGCTCTTTTCTTGCTTATTCTTTTTCTGCTGTGCTAACTATTTACAAATATTTTAAATCGATATTCACCCCCCCCCCCCTCTATTAACTTTCACGATCCAACACTTATAACCCAACCTAGTGCTCAGGAGTCTAGAACATATATATAAACGCAAGAGCATGCTCGCTTATAACCTAGCCTGATGCTCAGGAGTTTGGAGTATATATATAGGCATGAGAGAATGCTAGCTTATAACCCGGCCTGGTGCATGGAAGTCTGGGACTTGGCGTGAGAGCATGCTCACTTATAACCTGGCCTGATGCTCAGGAGTTTGAGACTTGGCGTGAGAGCATGCTTGCTTATAATCCGACCTGGTTATCAGGAGTCTGGGACTTAGCGTAAGAGCATGCTCACTTATAACCCAACCTAATGCTTGGGAATCTAGAACTTGGATGAATCTTAGGCTATGCATTCTTATTAAGCGTAAAAATTTAACCTAATACATGAGTTAATTACAGACATACTTTTAAGCCCTATAGGGTTGTAGATGATTCGTGCTCTAGGGCTGCTCCAATCTTTTCCACTCCACATCTATGAGGTAGTAGGATTCGGAGTTGAGATTCTGTACCACTCTGTAAGGCCCTTCCCATTGTGGCTCTAGCTTGTTGGCGTCTCTGGCTGGTTTAATTCACTTCCTAACCCAATCTCCTACCTAAAAGAATCTTGGGATAACCCTTCTGTTATAGTTTTACCTCATTCTCGGACCCAACACCAACTTCGACCAGGATAACTATTTCACCACCATAAATAAGATTAAAAGGAGTTATACCTATTGCTTCATAAGGAGTAGTGCGGTAATCCCATAATATGCTAGGTAATTCATTAACCCAACTTCCTCTGACATGGTCGAGCTTAGTTTTGAGCCCCTTGATGATCTCGTGGTTGGTGACCTCCACTTGACCATTACTATAAGGGTAAGCCACCGAGATAAAAGCTTGCTTAGTTCCATAGCCTACACACCATTCTTGAATCTCTCTTCCTTGAAACTGCCTTCCATTATTTGAAACTAGCTTATGTGGAATCTCGAACTGATATAGAATGTTCTATCATAGGAATTTGATAATCATTCACTCAATTATCTTAGCTAAAGGCTTGACTTCTACCCACTTGGAAAAATAATCCACTGCCACCAAGAGGAACCTTTTATGAGCGGGTACCATTGGAAACAGTCCCATAATATCCATGCCTCATTGGTCAAATAGGCATGAAACTATAGAAGTCTTCAGTAACTTGATGGGACCGTGCGAGATATTCTGATGTTTTTGATAGGACAAGCAAGTTGACACCAATCGAGCTGCATCAGTATGCAAGGTGAGCCAGAAATATCCATCCAACACTATTTTCTGGATGAGCGAGCGGCCTCTCGGGTGCCTTCCATAAGACCCTTGATGTACTTTTTGTAAGATATATTGTATATCCTCAGGACTGACACATTTGAGTAAAGGTTGAGAGAATGCCCGCTTGTACAGATTGCCCCCTATCAAGGTGAATCACCCCGCTCTTTTCTTGAGCATCCTGGCTTGCTCCCGATCTTCAAGTAAGAGGTCGTTCTGAAGAAACAAAACCAATGACGCTCTCCAGTCAGCTTGTAGTTCCGTCTCAGCATGTCTCTCAATGTGCACGATCAATAAAGCATGTTCCATAGGCTTGTCCAAAATCCAAGGGACTATGGTGGAGGCTAGTTTAGCTAACTCATATGTTGTTTGATTCTCTACACGAGGAATTTCAGAAATTTAGCCTTCAACTTGCCGAATGTCTCCGCATATAACTTGAGCCGCTCGCTATTGATCTCAAAATGGCCAAACAACTGTTGGACAACTAATTAGGAATCTAAATAGAGTAAAACTTGGGTGACACCTATGTGCTGGGCAGCCTACAACCCTACTATTAATACTTCATATTTAGCTTCGTTGTTGGTAGCTCGGTAGTCTAACCACACGAATAATTGCATTCTGTCCTCCCTCAGTGATATCATAAGAATGTCTATCCAACTGTCTTCCCGAGTAGATGATCCATCTGTTGGTTGCTACTCGGAAAACCTTGAGGTTCCACTGTACAAAAATTTTGTACAAAGGTCTGAACCTTTTTCCTAGCTACTATGTGTTCTTTTAAATTAAATTTTGGATCGCCTGCGGAACTTAACACGTTTGATCCAAAACTTAATCTATTTGTTCTTTTAGGTTTAAACTTGGATCTCCTACGGAACTTAACACGTTCGATCCAAATCACCTTAAGTTATTAATTCCATTAAATATTAATTTCCATAATTGGTTCCCAGTACTGACGTGGCGAGGCACATAGCCTTCTTAGATATGAGAGCAACCACCACTGACTAGACAAAACCTTTTATGGAAAGCTAATATTTAATTTCCTAAAATAACTTTAGGTTAACCGAAAGGAACAATCAAATCACAAGGAAAAATAAATCAAAAGAACACAACATCGAAAAACATATTCGAAATACTAGAATCGTAAGCCTCTTGTATTTGGTATTATTTCCAAAAATAACTAGTATGATGCGGAAAGAAAAATTACTAGTTATACCTTTTAGAAAGACCTCTTGATCTTCTACCGTATTCCTCTTCTAACCTCGGACGTTGTGTGGGCAACGATCTTCCAAGATGAGAAACCACCAAACACCTTCTTCTCCTCCTAGCTAGGTTCGGCCAAAACAAGAAAGCTTCACCAAGGAAGAAGAAAAAAAACACCAACCAAGCTCCAAGGGATGCAAACTTTCTCTCCTCCTTCTTCTTCTTCTCCAAGTAGTATCCGGCCACCACAAGAGCTCCAAGCCAAGAGAAAGGTTCGGCCACCACAAAGAAGAAGAGGGGAAGAGAGGTTGGCCGGCCACACCAAGGAATAAGAGAGGGAGAAAAATAATAGAGGTTGTGTCTAATGAAGGCACCCCAACCCCCTCTTTTATATTCCTTAGTCTTGGTAAATTAGGAAATTTAATTACAATAAAATTTCCTTAATTTTCTTGACATGATTTAATTGAGAAAAATAAAATAAAATTTCCCAATTAATCTTATAATGGTTGGTCACATCATAGAGAGGAAAAATTAGACAAGTTTCAATCAACAAATTAAAACTTCCTAATTTGTTTCTGGAAATTTTAAAAATAAAATTTCTCTTCAAAAATCCCTTCATAGTTGATAAAAAGAAATTTCTATAATTTTAATTTTTTAACATGTGAATAATTTTCAAAGAGAAAATAAAATATCTTTCCAATCTACAAATAAGGAAAGAGATCTAATCTCTTTCTTTAATCTTTTGTAGACCCTTTTAAGAGAGATATTTTAATTTTAATTCTTTTTAATAAATTATATCTTCCACATAATAAAAATTAAAATTAAAATTCTTTTTAATTTTATTATGGCCGACCCCCTCTAGCTTGGGTTCAAGCTAGGGTCGGCCACCCATAAACCAAGCTTAGGCCGACCCTAGCTTGATTCCCAAGCTAGCTTGGTCGGCCCCATTTAGGTGGGTATAGAAGGTGGGTATAGGTGGGTATAGTACTCTATAAATAAGAGGCTACGATAGGGACCGAGAGGAGGAATTGGTTTTGGTCTCCTGATAAAATTAAGCATCCCGTGTTCGCCCCGAACACACAACTTAATTTTATCAATAATAATTCATTCCACTAGAGAACTATTATTGAACTACCGCACCAATCCCAAATTACATTTTGGGCTCCTTCTTATTATGAGTGTGTTAGTCTCCCTGTGTTTAAGATGTCGAATGTCCACTAATTAAGTAAGTTACTGACAACTCACTTAATTAATATCTAGCTCCAAGAGTAGTACCACTCAACTTCATCGTCATGTCAGACTAAGTCCACCTGCAGGGTTTAACATGACAATCCTTATGAGCTCCTCTTGGGGACATTCTCAACCTAGATTACTAGGACACAGTTTCCTTCTATAATCAACAACACACACTATAAGTGATATCATTTCCCAACTTATCGGGCTTATTGATTTATCGAACTAAATCTCACCCATTGATAAATTAAATAAATAAATATCAAATATATGTGCTTGTTATTATATTAGGATTAAGAGCACACACTTCCATAATAACTGAGGTTTTTGTTCCTTCATAAAGTCAGTATAAAAGGAACGACCTCAAATGGTCCTACTCAATACACTCTAAGTGTACTAGTGTAATTATATAGTTAAGATAAACTAATACCTAATTACACTACGACCTTCCAATGGTTTGTTCCTTTCCATTTTGGTCGTGAGCTTCTGTTTATAATTTATAAGGAACCGATAACATGATCTTCTGTGTGTGACACCACACACCATGTTATCTACAATATAAATTAATTGAACAACTACATTTATCATAAATGTAGACATTTGACCAATGTGATTCTTATTTCTAGATAAATGTTTATACCAAAAGCTAGGCTTTTAGTATACATCCTAACACCATCTACATATATCTTCCAAGTCTCTTCAAGTTTAGGAATTTATATCTTGGTGATGAAGTTAGCTAAGGCCTGGGCTTTAATGGTTACTTGGGGTTGGTACAGTATATCATATTCACTAAGCATTATGATCCACTTAATCAACCTCCTAGAGGCTTCTCGATTGACAAGTACCCGACCCAAAGTGCTATTAGTAAGTACCATGATTGAGTGAGAAAGGAAATAAGGATGTAACCTCCGAGCAGCTAAGACCAGTCCATATGCTAATTTCTCGAGTGCAGTGTAACGACACTCGACTCCTTTTAATAAATGAGTTAGAAAGTATACAGTATTGGATCGAGATGCATGTGAGAAGGGGGAGGTGAATCAAGTGATTTTAAAAAAAAATTTCTTTTTAATTTTAAAATAAGTACGCAGTAGAAAAAATATGAAAACAAAAAGTAAGTAAAAAAGACAGGTTCAGTTTTACTTCGTTCGAAGCCTTCGGTGACTCCTACTCCAAGACCTAGGTCCCATGGATCTATCAACGGGTAATCCACTAATAACCTCTTCTAGAACCACCGATAGAGGGGATCAAGTACAAAAAGAATCGAAAGAGTGTAATAAGCTATACTTTCTGTTTGCAGAAATTAAATACATAACTTAAGCCTTGTTACCAAACACTTTTTATAGCTAAGCGGTTTGAGCTTGTTGTTTGGATAGCTTCTCAGTGGCAGTTAGGTGTAGTAGAGTCATAGCAGGGTAGTAGCAGAAAGCCGAAGTAGTCGGAATTCAAATCAAACGTGTAGAAGTTTATATGAGAGTTGTGTTTGAATGCTTGATCGATCACCTCTTTTAAGGGGGATGGAAGGCACCTTCCCTTCAACCTAAACTCTATCCCCGGCAAAAGTGACTCCTTATCATCGATGATGTCTTTGTCTTATCCGACGGAAGGCGTCTTCTATAACACCAAAGGCGCCTTCTATGAATAGTGCTCAAGGCGCCTTCCATCACCTGGAAGGCGCTTTCGAGTACTGTTAACCCGAGGCAAATTAATTTTTCTCCTTTTGTCCTATAAATTTATGTTAGGCAAAACAAATAATAACCTGTAAAATAAAGTTTAGCACAATAATAATATTATTAATTTATGACTTAGACCCTGTCTTCTAGACAAGAATCTAGTCAAGGTCTCAATTTAAGTTTCTAAAATGCACCAAAATTGGACTAACGCCTACTGTCCCCTCAACTGAGATTCATCCTCACAGAGTCACTCTCCTCAATGACTTACCTTCACTTACCATGTGTCAAGTAAGTTACCTCCTTGACATCAATCTGACCCACCAGGTCTTCCTGCCGAAATCGCACATCCAAACTTCCTCCCGTCGAGAATCGAACATCCTGATCTCCTGCTGAAATCATACGTCTGGACTTCCTCTTGCCAGAATCTCATGTCTGGACTTTACCACTTAGGAATTGCACGTCCCGACTAGACTTTCGGCCTAGTGTCAGGTTCTCTTGGCCCGTCAAGTTAGTCAACCCTACACACTTGGTAAATGTATTATATCACAATAATATTTAACTTAACTCACTTATTATTCATCAAAACCTGAGTTAGACCATTAGTGAAACTGCACCAACATACAGGCTGTTGATGTTTTCCCTCCTGCCTCACCAACATTAATCCGACTATGTGCTCATTGGTTGACAAATACACCCACAAAGGTTCATCCACCACTAGCTTAGCAAGTATAGGCAGAGCAGACAAGTAATTTTTTAACTCCTCAAAAGATTTATAGCAATCAACATCCCACTTGAATTTGGTCGCTCAGTGGAGGATCTAGAAAAAAGACAAGCTTTGATTGACCGATTGAGAGATGAAGCGAGATAGGGTTGTTATCCAGCTGGTCAATCTTTGTGCCTCCTTCAGATTGCGCAGGGGAGCCATGTCTTTGAAGGCATACACTTTGCTTGAGTTGACTTCTATCCCTCACTCGGTCACAATGTATCCCAGGAATTGCCTGCTTTTTGCTCTAAACAAATATTTGCTGGGGTTGAGCTTCAGTCCATATTGCCTTAAAGTTTGACAGGTCTCTTCCACATCCACGCACAGATCTGCCGTCTAGAGAGATTTGATAAGGATGTCATCCACATAAACTTCCATATTTTGTCAAATCTTCTTTTGGAACACTTTATTCATAAGTCGTTGGCGAGTAGCACTTGCATTTTTTAGTCCAAACCGCATGACATTATAGTAGTAAGTGCTCTCAGCGGTTATAAAGCTAACCTTTTTCTAGTTCTTCTTTTGGAACACTCTAGGTTTTGATGTTTAGGCAAATATTTAAATTAGGTTTATTGTTGTATTTGATATGCGTTGTAAGTATGCAGGATATAGGTACAACAAGGAAAGTCAATGTGTGATCTTGGAAAAGGTGTAAGTCCAAGCTTAAGTCTTGGCAGTGTTAGTCCAATCTTGAGTCTTGGCAGTGTAAGTCCAAGCTTGAGTCTTGGCAATGTAAGTCCAAGTATGACTTGGCAAGAATAAAGATCGAGGCCAAAGGAAGCTCTTGAAGGTAAGGCGTGAAGGATGGGGAACCATCCGAGGGATGCAAGGTTGATGGAGGAGGCTAGAAGGCAAGGTCATGGGAAGACCCGACAACAAGGACAAGGCCGATGGAAGCTCCTGAAGGTAAGGTGTGAAGGTTGGGGAGACATCTAAGGGATACAAGGCTGATGGAGGAGGCTTGAAGGTAAGATCGAGAGTTGTGCAGGCAAGGATGAGTGCATGAGTGATTATACTCAGGGGTAAACCTCTAAGTTAGGGTTTACCAGTCAACTAGTATATCTCAGTTGATTAGAGGTTGAGAACCAACAACTTAGAAGGATACAGAATTTATGGTTGTAGAGTTACCAGTCGGCTGCTAAAGTTACCAATTGACTGGTACAGTTAACTGCTAAATTTAGCAGTCGACTGATAGCAAATAGAATGCTTTTGTTCGCTTAGCACGTGAAGATTAGCCGACCGGTATGTATGGCAGTCGACTGGTATCGAGCTGTTGGGGTGTAACGGTCAATTTTTTCATAGAGGCTAGTTGACTAGTGACTTTACAAGTCTACTAGTAGTAGGAAAGTAGCTTGGATATTTTCTCTCAAGCTCTATATAATAGAGCTTGGGATGGCTGGCTTGGGTGATGAAAATAGAGGTGGTTAACCCCTATTGGAGTCTCCAACGCTCTCCTTGTGATCCAAGTGCTTGTGGCCAAGAGTTGTGGTGAGGTTTCTCCACCGACAAGGAGGTTGTGCTAGCAGGAGTTTTCCAGAGATTGATCCACCGATGGATTGAGGTTTTGTCTACCTTATAGGCATGCCATGGAGTAGGAGCAAGTTATCTCCGAACCACGTAAATTAACATATCATTTGGTTTGTTGTCTCTTTGTCTTTATTGTTTATAGATTATCTTTCATCTTGTTAGTTTGTTTTGTATTCCGCTATGTGCTAACAAGTGTTGGAAGCGATCAAAGTAGGTGATTGGTTATTCACCCTCCTCTAGCCGGGCATAAAGGTCCCAACAATTGGTATCAGAGAGAGGAGTGCTCTTGAAGGACTAATCGCCGGAAGGAGCAAATGCTAGAGGAAGAAGATGGAGTTGGAAGGACCATTAGGATGGGATATCCGAATCCCACCTCCATACGATTGAGATGATTTCGAGTATTAGAGGAAGCGATTGGAGACTTGGTTCCAAATGGATTGGGGCTATTGGACAGCGATGGAAGTTCCATTCGAAGCTCTGACTGATAAGAAGGGAAAGAGTCTCCGACCTCGGTATTGGACCAAGAAGCAAAGGGAGCAATCAGAGATGGATAAGGAGGTAACTAAAATTATATTAAATTTATTACCTTCTAATATTGTGTCACGTGCAGGTGAGTACAAGTGTGCTCATGACCTATGGAGCAAGGTGGTTGCTCTACATGAAAACCATAAATAAGTCCAAGGAGTGGAGGAGCCCAAGGGAAAGGACTCATTGGCCCAAGAGGAGGAGAAAGACCAATCGGATGTGGAAATGAGCTCAACATCCGATGAGGAGGAAGAAGTGAAATTGGCCATATCTTCAGAGGAGAAAGAAGTGGAAACATCCACATTTTCAAAAGAGGGAGAAGAATCTAAGATGGGTGAGAAAAAAGTCTTGGAAGCTCAACCCTCAACCTCAACTATCGAGAAGAGCAGGAAGACCCACATCAAGTGCTTTAAATGTGGTGAGATGGGACACTATAGGAGTATGTGTCCATTGCTCAAAAAGAAAAAGGAGATAAACCCTAAATCCGATAAAGTTCTTTTGAAGACTAACGTGGGTTGTAGGGATGATTTCAAGGAGAATAGGCACATTCGATGCTTCACATGTGGTGAGTGGGGACACTACCACAAGATGTGCCAAGGAGAGGAGACCTCAAGAAATTGGTGCACTTGAAGAAATGGGAGAAGAAGAGAAGCTCAAGTTTGGGGGAGCTCCAAAGGTAAAAGGGAAAGGTAATCCCTAATTTGAAGTTTAATCCAATTTCAATTTCCTTCATGCTTGTTAGGAATAATAAAAATTATGTACCCATGCATAATTATGGATTTAAGTTATAATGATAGGAATAGGATTAACATTGTTGATAACCCTAGGAAATCATATGCTAATAGTAGACCTAACAAGAAACAATCCACTTTGCTTAAGGAGAGGAAGTGGTGGAAAACTTAAGCATCAATCCCAAGAAAGGGAGACATATGCCTAGGAAGGATAGTTCTAGGAGTGCCCAAGGTGGACATGTTGATTCTATGGTTAGAACCATAGAATTGGAAAATCAAGCCTTGAAGACAATGCTTAAGGAAATGAAAAAAGTCCTAGATAAGTTCATTATTGGACCTAGAGGACTTGATATGTGTTTGGATGGTCAAATACCCAAAAATGACAAATTGGGTCCCTCTAAGGCCAAAAGGAGGTCAAGTGCTAGGGTGACACATGACATTTGTAAGGGAAGAGTAATCAAGGGCAAGGGAGTGTCATCCAAACCCCATGAAAAGAAATATGCTAGGGTGACATATGATTATAGCAATGAAATGCCAACAAATGGCAAGGGAAAGCCATTTAAGGATAAGGAGAAATTAACTAAGGACAAGGTGTCTAAGGTTAAGAAGATAAAGTTTATAGGTGAAGTATCACCCGAGATGCACTGAAGTGGCCTAGCCATAGTGAATGAGTCACCTAGGGAGGTGGTTAACATTAAGAGCTCTAAGGAGAGTTCAAAGAGTCTTTTCGAGACTCATGGTCAATGAATATCAAGTGGACCTTTCTTAGGATTACAGATGGATCATGAAATGTGCTAAAGTGGTTTGGAGACGGACTTGAGTCTTAAATCCAAGGAATTGGAAAAATTGGATTAAGTTTCATGCATGAAAATATGAATTGGGTTCATATTGTATAAAAATTTATTTTAGGTGTATAGATGTCATATAAACTAATGCAAGGGATGCATTGTGGTTTAGCTTGGGCAGATACATAAAGAGGAAACCAAAACTAGGACTTTAAGTCAATGTTTAATTAAACCATTTAGATAATTTTAGATTTTGTGTCAATCTTGGAATCCATGATATATATATATATACAGAATCGTTGTGGACTACTGCGGACCTGCCCTCGTGGTAGGTCCGCGTCAATTTTTTTTGCGTCAAATCAATTTTTTAATTTCTTAATTTCTTTCCACATCATTTTTCCCCCAGCCCTAATTTCTCCTTCGTCAACTTTTTTTCCGCTTCCTCCTTCGTCGCGACGCACCCGCCGAAGAGTCCTCCCTCCTTCGTCGAAGAGTCCTCCTTCCTCCTTCCTCCTTTGTCGCGAAGCACCAGCCACGAGGAAAATCCACAGGCGCCTTCTCTTGTCGTGCCCCTCGCGATTCTTCGTCGTCGCACCCGAAGCTAGGGTTTTCGCCCCTTCCTCCTTCGTCGCGACGCACCCGCCGAAGAGGATAACCCAAAGGCACCTTCCTCCTTCGTCGCGGAACAGCTGGGGGTTCTGATCGGCAAGCTTTCCGCACCTCATGCCCCTTCATTTGTTCTCCTCGATGGTATACTACAATATCTGGTTATTTATGCCTTTTGTAATGTACAATATTGTAATGTACAATATCAAAAAACAAAATAGTTGAAAAAACATGCGCAAACTATAAACTCAATTACTTGATGAGCTTGGTTACTTGATGAGCTTGGCATACAGAGGTTTGTCCTTGTGTACAAGCGTCGTGCGCGGAGAAAGAACCCAAGCAATATAGTAGTGTAGATATTTCCACTGCTTTGGAATGACTAACTAGTTTAGCTTTGCAATGCAACAGAGATAGACAAATTGCTCATGCCTTGGGAATTCAACAATTAGTTTACCCTTAGGCAGTTCTCATTAAGCCAACTAGTTTAGCTTTGTAATCCCTATCCCAAATCTTAAACGAACAGAATAGCAGAAAAATAATAATAAAAATAACAAAATAGTTGAAAAATAAGAGCACGGTGTTTAACTAAGAGGACATCTTTAGGGGCTTATCTAGTTTTTTAGGGGTTATTAATTTCTTCTTATTCAATTTAGTCATTTTCTCTATTAAATTGTTTGCAATTTTGACTTTATAAAAAATAACTTATATTATTTATTTATTTATTTTATCTACTTATATATTGTCAAATGTAATGCGAGGAGCTTCAGAAATGGAAGAAAATACAGTTGATGATTAAGAATTCATTCCCCAAGTTGCAGATGATAGAAAGCCAAAAATTGAAATGGAATTCTCATCACTAGAGGAGGCATATTCGTTCTATAATCAATATGCACGAGAAGTTGGATTTAGTTCAAGGATAAACATAAGCAAGAAAAATAAGATAACAAATGAAGTGACGTGGAAACAAATTGTTTGTTTTAAAGAGGGTCATATAGATCTAATGTGGTGGAGTAAACATGCAAAAGTTGATCATGTATCAAGGGAAAAAGCACGTGGCAACGTTAGAACGGGTTGTAAGTCGAATATTGCATTTGTCAAGAAATAGGCCGGACCTAATTGGGTTGTCAGTAGCTTCATAGAAACTCATAATTATCCACTCTCTACTCCATCAAAGGTGCATTTGCTACGCTCACATCGTAATGTTTCAGCAGCAAAGAAAACATTGACAAAACAGTTTTCAGAGGCCAATGTACCAACTTGTCAACAAATGCGAATATTAGAGATAGAGTATGGAGGGCTTGAGAGAGTCGGTTGCACAGAAAGAGATATTAGAAATTTTGAGAAAAATTTAAGAGATGAACAAAAGGGTATTGATGCCGAAACACTGATAGAGTTTTTTACATCTAAGCAAGAGAAAAATTCAGCTTTTTTCTTTGATTATGAGACTAATTCAGATAACAGATTTAGTAGATGTTTTTGGGTTGATCATGTATCAAGGAGGGCATACAGTGTATTTGGTGATGTAGTTGTATTTGATACGATATATAACACCAATAAATATGGCTTGATTTTGGCACCATTTGTAGGGGTTAATCATCATCATCAGACAATTCTTTTTGGTTGCGGGTTTCTTAGTGATGAGAAATGTGAGTCTTTTGTTTGGTTGCTTACAAAGTTCTCAGAAGCCATGCCTAAAGGAGCACCAAACATTATCATCACTAATCAAGATCCTACTATGACAAAAGCAATTGCATAAGTTTTCCGTCAAACAGTGCATCGATATTGTTTATGGCACATATTGAATAAATTCCCAGATAAATTGGACCCTTTGACTTTTTGAAACCACTATCACAGCTTAAAGAATGTCATTATAAATTCTACAACACCTGATGATTTTGAAAAGTCATGGGAAGAGACTATCAAGGATACTAACTTAGAGAAAAATGATTAGTTGTCCTTAATCTATGAATTGAGACACAGATGGGTGCCGACATATTTTAGTCATGTATTTTCTGCAAGAATGTCAAGTAGCCAAAGATCTGAAGGTTCACATGCATTTTTCAAGAAATATGTCTCAAATAAGAACTTATTAATGGATTTTATCACACGTTTTAATAGAGCATTGAGACATCAAAGACACAATGAGTTAGTTGTGGACCATATTGATATGAATGAACAACCCAGGGTTAATTCAACTTGGTCAATGGAAACTCAAATGGTTAAGCTGTACACAAAAAAGAAATGGCTGGAGTTTCAAAGTGAAATGACCGAGAGTCATAGTTATTATGTGCAACAGACATATACAGGAGTTGCCTCAGCGGTTTACCATGTGATGAAATTTCAAACTTCTTCTTCCTCAAAATCAAGAGTGCTCACGCATGACAAACAGAGGGATTACATATCGTGTAGTTGTTCAAAATTTGAGTTTGAGGGCATTCCATGTAGACATATGTTAGTTTTTTTTCGTATCAACCAAGTGTTTCATTTTGCCTGATATGTATATACTCAAATGATGGACACGAAATGCAAAAGTTGGAGCAATATATGCTTTAGGGGAGCAAAATGGCATTGATGATCTATATTCAGAAAGGTATTTGATGTCAAGGCATTCGAGGTTGTCCTATAAAGCTTCCGTGTTAGTTGATGATGCATCTTTGAGTAATGAAAGGACAACCTTCTTGGATGAACAATTTGATTGTATCTACAATAAAATTCAAGGGATGCCCATTAGTACAACATGCAGTGATAGAAGTCAAAGAAAAAAATCCATTGATGAGAGTCTTGGTATTATTGATCCTTCTGTAGTAAGAACTAAGGGATGTGGGAAAAGATTAAAATCATCAAAGGAGAAATCTACATCAAATTCTAGGCTTTATCATGGATGCAGACAACGAGAAGTATCACATGACAAGCGTAACTGTCCTAATTTGCAACAAGGGTTTGTGTCGATTCATTTTTCATTTTTATTATATTTGTTTATTTTTATTATATTTTGTATATGATAATGTGTAAATTATTAGATCAATTGAAGATAATAATCATATCAGTCTTGACGACACATATGAACTTGATTTGGGATCTATTGCGGGTACTATCAAAGTTTTAATTTGTTAAATTATAGTAGTTTATTGTTTATTGAGAAAATGAGATTAATAAATTATCTTTATTGTTACAGGTTCTAGTAACATGCGCTAGGATGTAATTATCTATGGTTAGAATTCATCTAGTTCATTTATTTGTATGTTTAATTGGTTTAGTGCATTTTTTTGTATTTAATGCATACTTCTAAAGAATTTGGTATAGAATGCATATTTCTAATGCATACTGTTTCAGAATGAATACTTTTTCAGGTTCTCTTTTGGAAGATTGCAGCTGCCTTGCCCGGGATGGAAAAGTAGGATGACATGGTCGATGTTAATTTAAGAGCAACCAATGCACATTCGTATCAGTCACAGTCACAATCTGGAGGTTGTGGTTGTTAATTTCATCCTTCATAATTTTTTGTTGTACCTTATTGCATTAATCAACTAAAAAAGATGTAATTCCCATCTATTGCTGGCATTAATTGATACCATGTATTTTAGTTGGATTTAGTAGTTGTAATTGAGTTATTTTGTTTGTTGAGATAATGGTTAGTGCAATATGAAGATTATTTAGTGCTTGTGAGAGAGTTTAATATGTGCAAGGTGGCATAGTGCTTGTGAGAGTTTATTATGTTTTCACATCTTCAGAAGCTGTGATTAAAACGGCTACTGGAGCATGTAAATGGCTACTGTAAGCATGGAAACGCCTTTGCATTGTATATTGACAGCATGTGCTGGAGCATGGACACAGATTTCTAATGATGCAGTTTATCTTCCACCCTCTTGAATTTAGAATTTGGACTTTGGTTTATGCTATCTCTTATTGCAAATCTATTCTATAGTCTGAACCTTTTGGATTAATCAGTTTAAGTACATTAGAGGTCAGACTAAGGATATTTGTTTTCCATTTTAAAAAATGTGCTTATTTGTTTCTCATTGTTTATTTCATTTTTTTGACACTTACGTAGTGCAATTTTGTTCCTCATTTTCTATTTTGATGTACACCTAGTTTGTTGGTAAGTTATGCTATCTAGCATGATAGGACAGTGTTCCTAATTTCTCAAGAACTTATAAATAAGCTCATCTATCTTTATATAGTAAAAAAACAGGTGTCTGATTTCATTTTGAGATGTATTAAACATTTGGTGTACTGGCCTAAGTCTACCTATGGGCTTGTTCACAAGAGAAGAAAGAAAGTTAAAGGAAGATAAATATCAAGAGAAGATTAAATAAAAACCTTAAAAAATTTTGTTTACTTGAGAAGATAGTAAACAAGGTAAAAAAGAAAGTTGATAGTCATCAAAAGACTATTTTATCGAATGAGTTCGGAAAGCTCAAGGATGTACTTTATTTTTGTCTACACAGGTCAAGGATATACTTTTTGAACCAGTTCGGAAAGCTCAAGATGCCATGCATTTCTACATGACCAGTGAGGGTATGTGGTTGCCATGTGGACCAAGAAATCCAAGTGTCGTTGAGACCACACTACAAGATCTTGTTGCAAAAGGTCTCGCTGATAAGGTGCATCCAAAACATTGTTTAGCTGTCATTTTTTGAAAACTAATCAGTTTTCATAAATTCAAAGTTGGTGCTTATCAATCAACTTGATTGCATGAACAGATCAATTCAGTAACTATGAAAGTGTATTTTAATGAAAGGATAGACCTTGGTTCTATTTCATCTCTTTAACAAGTTTAGTAATAAACATAACATAAAACTAATATCCATTCATAAATAAAAAAAAAAACAAATGTCGACATCATCCATAATTACATTTCTTTATCACATTACAACACTAGTATTACTTAACTAGGCCAACCAACAAACAAAATAAGTACATAGCTAAAAGTATTAAGTTCACTATCACTAATATCCAGATCATAAGCGGTATATTCCAATTTCCCATATTATGTCCAGGATAAGCAATGTGTTCACTTCCCACCCTTGACTCCACTCTCGGCAACTTCCTAAATGTATATCATTAGTGTCTTCATTTAGTCCAGTATCAGACCTCACCCACTTTAATCATCCATGATGCTTACATCCATAATATAGTCTTCTTGGGTTCTTGATCGATCCAGAAACTAGCACCAATGTTCTTAGTCTGCAGTCCTTGCATCGCACAGTTTCATATTTGGTATGGTTGATGCTGCTGTTACTTGATGATGTCATTCAAGCGCAACCTAAAAAGTAAAATTTGACCAAATTAAGTTAAACAATAGCAATTTTCTTAAGTAATGGAAAATCACATAATTTTATGAAAAAATTTAACCAATTTGCATTAAAAGTAGTCACAATTTGCATTAAAATATCTAAATTTTATGACACACCATATTTTGTAATACCTAAATATCAGTGTTTACAGTGAAACTGTAATCTAATCTAATTTATAAGAAATTAGATTAGATTACAGTGTTTATAAATATTGTGTTTATAGAGAGCAAGAGAATATTCCATGACAACTTTGTTTTGAATGATTGGGCTATTTCATCAATCTGAAGTGTTTGTTTGATTAAATGCCAGTGGACTTGCAATCAGTGGTCCACCTGTAAAAGAGCACAGCTGGTTTTCAGGGTATGAAAATACTACTCTGCTAAGCCTACTCGTTTGATAATGAGATGGTTTGTATATTATTATTATTATTGAATTATATTGTCCTAAAAACTGATCATCTTGATTCCTTCTTGGATAAGTTCCTTCTGTAATAAGTCATTCTGGTTATCTTGAATGTTGCACACCCATTTAGCATGATTAGTCATTCCAAAGCAATTAAAATATCTACACTACTATACATGTTTTCATATACACACATGAATGTTTTCATATACATATATGAACAATCACCGCATGCCTATTTGATGCAGGTATGCTTGGTCGATATGCAAACTGTGGTTATTACTTTTCAAATATTGGCTAGCAATTTACTGCTACAAAAAAGAATTTACTTCCGAAGTCATTTTGGGGAATCCGTAGTGCAGCAGTTGTAGAGCTGATAGACCATGCAATTTATCCATAATGATTTTTCCCCTTATTTCTAATCCTAGTTTTCTATTAGCAATCATGTTAAATCAGACTATCATATATTCATGATATTGTACATTACAAAGGGCATAAATAATCAGAGTGTACCATCGAGGAGAACAAATGAAGGGGAGTGAGGTGCGGAAAACCCCAAGCTTCAGCTTGCCGATCAAATAACAACAAATAAAACCCCTAGTTTCGTCGTGACGAAGGAGGAAGGCGCCTGTGGGTTATCCTCTTCGACGGGTGCACCGCGACGAAGGAGGAAGCGGCGAGCGGGTGCGGCGGAGTCAACGAGTCGCGGGTGCGCCGCGACGAAGGAGGAAGCGGCGAGCGGGTGCGTCGCGATGAAGGAGGAAGGCGAAGGAGGAAGCGGCGAGGGGTGCGTCGCGACGAAGGAGTCAATGAGTCGCGGGTGCGCGGCGATGAAGGAGGAAGCGACGAGCGGGTGCGTCGCGACGAAAGAGGAAGCGGCGAGCGAAATTAGGGCTGGGAAAAACTATCATATGTGGAAAAAAAATTAATAATTTGACGCAAAAAAAAAAATTGACGCGGACCTGCCACGAGGGCAGGTCCGTAGCAGTATATATATATATATATATATATATATATATATATATATATATATATATATATATATATATATATATATATATATATATATATATATATATATATATATATATATATATATATATACATTGAGTTCATACAATAATCATAAAATATTTTAGAGATTTGTAGAATTTTTGATGTATCTATGAAGTTGAGTCAGAAATAGTATTTGGGGTTGAAATAATATACCAGTCGACTGGTAACACTATTCATCGAATATAGAATGATTTTGTGAGGTTAATTCGACGAGGACAGTCGACTGGGGCCTATGGTAGTGACTGATATAGTCTGAAATTAGTTTTCAGCAGCTAGAAATGACTAAAAGGATGGTATACATGTATGTAATTTTATGGGATTAGTACATGATAATTATAGTCATTAGAGGTTAGATAGTCCAATAATTAGGATATTGTTGGATCTCTTTTTGATGTATGATAAAGGGGGAGAAGTTTATATTTAAGTGGAAAACCTACATAAATTTACCTAAATAATTCTTAGTGTTTAATATGTGTACTTTACATCCAAATACTTTTAGATAATTTAGATTGGATATTTTGTTATAGTATATTTCATAAGGATTTTTATTATAAAATTTATTAATTAATATTCTATTTTGAATATAACATGTTGTATTTATTGTTTCAGCTCAAAATTGGTTGCTTAAGTTATATTCATTTAACATAGTTCTAGCAGCTTCTTATAACGTTCTATTTTTTCATTCTACTAGTTTATGTTATTGTGGAGTTATAGGGCATAAAAACTCATGATTATATCCGTTAATTTCATAAAATTTAGTAAATCTATGATTTTCAAATTCTCCTCCATGATCATTTCTAATTCTTTTAATTTTAGTATCTTTTTCATTTTCTATTAATTTACAAAAATTATTAAAGATTTCAAAAGTTTCATCTTTGGTTTTTAGAAATTTTACCCATATAAATCTTAAGTAGTTATCAATTATAACTAAGTAGTATTGGTTTCTGCTTAGTGACTTGGCTCCGTGTGAATCAAATAGGTCTAAATATAGGAGCTCAAGTATTGAGTTGGTTCAATTTAGGTTTGTTAGTTTGTAAGTTAACTTAGATTGTTTACCTTGTTGGCAAGCATTACAAATTAAATTTTTTATGTTTTTTAATTTAGGTAAACCTCTAACTAGGCCATTTTGACTCATTTTTGAAATGAGTCTAATATAAGTGTGACCTAGTCTTCTGTGCCACAACTTAGTTTCCTCTTGTTGTGTCAGTAGATAATTTAGTGAGGAGGTTGGTAAGTCAATTGTGTAAACATTATTTTTCCTAATTCCCTTAAGTGTAATTTCTGGGTATTCAACATTTCTAATTACACACTCAAAATTGGAAAGGGTAACTAAATAACCAGAGTCACACAGTTGACCTATGCTAAGTAAGTTAAAGTTAAATTTATCAACTAATAGGACTTTTTGAATAATAAAATAGGAACTCAGTTTGATATTACTTACTCCGATTACCTTAAGTTTGTCGTCGTTGCGTTCGTTACCGAATGCAAGTTCTTGAGTTTTAGCTTAGTGAACTTCAATCTGTCTTCAGTCATATGTCTGGAGCAACCACTATCCAACATCCATTGGTCCATATCATTACGTTCCTATACATAAAGTATTTGATTTGGATCCAATTTTGACGGATTAAAAGATAGTTTGATTGAATTCAGCTCCTTAATTTTTCATCTTACCCAGTCTAAATTATCAATTATGTTATACCTATGGGTGATTGTGAGATGGTTAATATTTTTTTTTTACTTGATTTGATTTGAGTTTTGATTTAATTAAGTTTAAGTTAGTTTAATTTTAATAAATATGAGTAAGTTTAATTTAAGTAAGTTTAAGTTAGTTTAATTTTATTAAATATTTTAATTTAAGTACTTAATTAAGTTTAATTTTATTAAATATAAGAAAGTAAGTTTAATTAAGTCTAATTTAAGTTAGTTTAATTTTATTTTAATTAACTCATTTAAATCTAGATCCATCTCACCTTTTGTCTAGATTATCAGTCAGGGAATCTTATTTGTTTTGTGATATGGTTAATTTTATCTTTACTTTAGATTAAAATCTAAGCATTAATTTACATTTGAGTTACACTAAGGTTTAACAGTTAGTTAATTAAATATCCATTTCAATAATTGGCTTCCAGGGTGTGGCGAGACACTAGGCCTTCTTGGGTATTGGATCATCAACCACTTCTAGACAAAGTCTTTTCAAGAAATTAAATATTTAATTTCCTTTATGAAAATCCTAGGTATAACTAATCAAGTATGAATCAAGCCTAAGTCCTTATCTATCCTAATGTAAGCATAAATAATAGAAAGCAGTAAAACATACATCAAACAAATTTATCTAATGAATATGGTCTTTCTATTGGCTCCCCTTGGATCATAGCCTCGATAGGGCCTATCAAGGTAGTGGATTTGACTCTTGGGGATCCAATATTAACCAAGTCCAACTTGAGTAATCAAGTTAGATTTGGGGACCCATGCCTGGACTATTCTCCTATTTTATCGATTAACAAGTGATAAATAAGATTTAAATTTATGTTTAGCCTTGTATCCAAGTCCGGATCAATTGTATATGGCTCTTTATTTTCCAAGAATCAGATCAAGATTCTTGGAACCCAAGGTGAACCATTCCAATATATCCTTCAGTTCCTTGACTTGACTTTTCAGACAAGAATTTTCTTCCTCAAGTTTTTAGACTTCAGTTGAAGTTTCAGTCTGAACTGATTCAATCAAGGAGCTTGGGATAGTCAATTCCTTGAGGGCTTTAACCTCCTCTTGAAGTGACTTGACCCAGAGGTTGGACTTAGCTAACTTTCTTGATAGGTAAGAAATCAAGTTATGTGATCTAATTAAAGAGATACTTACATTGGTTTGGGAACCTTCTGAATTGGATATGGATCTGTGGTTTCGCTCGGACTTAGTTTCTGATTCTATCTTAGGCTCAACGACTTGCTCTCAGGCCAGAAGTGCGAGGAAACTTGTTTGTTCGAGGTCTTCATCGGAGTCTTCCGATGATGATTCATCCCATGTTACTTGTAGTGCCTTCTTTCTTCATTGCTTCTTCACTTCCCTTTGATTTGAACAGTTGGCTTTGATGTGACCCTTCTTGTTGCAGCCATAGTAGGTGACTTCAACCTTCATTTTAGAGCTTGGGCTTGGTTGCATCGTCTTTAACTGGATTACCTTTTTGATTTCCCATTTTGTGAAGCCCTTCTTTTTCCTATACAGTTTTCATACAAGGTTGACTAGTTCGGCAATGATCTCATTGTCATCCTCTGAGTCTGACTCATCTTCAGGCTCAGGTTCAATTCAGCGCTTGACTTTTAGTTCCTTTGTTCTATTTGTACCTACAACAAGAGCAATACTTTTTTCGACCAAAAGTGTATTAGTCTGTTCATGTAATTCAAATTATGAAAATAATTCATCTAATCTTATTAAGAAAAGGTCCTTAGATACCTTGTAAGCATCTACCATCGATACCCACAAGATGTTCCTAGGGAATGCATTTAGTACATACCTAATGACGTCGTGATTCTCCACCTTCTGACTATTTGCATGGAGTCAATTGAGAAGATCATGGATGCGTGGATGTAGTTGACTCATCGATTCACCATCCTGCATTTTTATGTTATATAATTTATTTAAAATTAGATCTTTTTTACTTACCTTAGTATCATAGGTCCCTTCGTGCAACTCGATTAGCTTCTCCCACAAGTCTTTAGCGCTTGAGAAAGGGCCTACTCGATTTAGCTCCTCTTTTGTTGAGCCACATTAGAGAGTGTGCGTTGCTTTGGCATCAGCCTCGATCTTCTTCATCAGACTTGTATCCCAGTTGTTGCATGATACTGGTTTTCTAGTGCTGTCATGTGGAAGAGCGATGCCGATTTGGATGATCATCCACATCTTGACTTGCGTCTTGAGATGGTACTCTATTTGACCTTTCCAATAGATGAAATCCTCACCAAAGAAAAGAGGCGGGTGTGCTATACTGTAGTCTTCTTGGTCGGCCATTGAACAAAATCTCGTACACAAGAAAATGATAAAACTCATTGCAAGACTTGGTCTTGGATTAGTATTGCTGAAAGAAAGAAAAGATGAAAAAACTGCTCGACTGATGTTGCACCACTTTCGAGAAGTGAAAACTTGATTACAAAAAAAACTTGATCAGAAAGAGGCAACTGTACCGATTCTAATTGACTCTGAAAAATTAAAAACTAATACCACAAAAAGAAATTACTTGAATGGTGGTTTCACCGATTCGAAGCGACTCTGCTCTAATACCAATTATAGGATCAATGACGTGCTAGAGGGGGGGAGGTGAATAGCACTCATGGCTTTTTCACTTTTCGGAAAACACAAAGTAAACGCAGTGGAAGATAGAAAGAAACAAGAGAACAATCGCTAACACTTTTGGTTACTTTGTTCAGAGCCTGTGGTGAATCCTACTCTAAGGTCTGTAATCGTTGATCACTTTTGTTGGGCAATCACTAAAGGTTTGGAAACACTTTACAAAAACTAGTACAAGTGTAGTAACGAAAACAAGATTTACTGACAACAAAGAATAAATAGTTGATCATCGATTGTCGGAGTAGCAGTTAGGCATTGTTGAATCGTTCTATAGCATGTAAGAAGAATGTTTTGAGTGTGTTGTTCGAAGTGTTGGCCGAGACACCCTTTTTATAGCCACCTCAGACCTGATCCAGATCCATTGATCTCAGGATCAGGTTTGGCCCAACTCCGATCGATCGACTGATCCCCCGGATCGGTCGATCGATCTTGCCTGAATCAACCCGACTTCTCATCAGGTTCTGCTGCTCTGATAGAAATATTCGTTTGGTCAACTGATCCCATCGTTCAGTCGATCGATCCCCAACTCATCTGGTCTGATAAACTCGGCTTCAACCACGTCGATGCCAATCCATTGTTCGGTCAACTAAACCCTAGGTTCGGTCGACCGATCCCTCTATCTAACCCGATTAGCTCGCTAGAAATATGATCCTTTTGTTTAAGTGTTTGGTCGACCGATCCGGATGTTCGGTCGACTGATCAAGGCCGAATCTAACCCTGCAAAAAGTGTTGGTCTCCTATAAAATAGAGTTAGACAAATAATAAATAATGAAGCAATATGAAAGAACAGCTTTTGATAGCTTTCGGACTGCCCTATTCTGACATTCGGATTTCCTTCGGAAACCCTAGGTCGAACCGACGCCTACTGTTCCCTCAACGAGGAACGCATTCTCACCTACTCCTCTCAGAAGAAGTTACCTTTTGCTAGACCGATCCTCCAGATCAACTAGACTTTTACTTAGCGCCTGAGACTTCAGGTCTTCATGCTAGACTTCCGCTCTATGACTCATCCAGACTTTCACCTGGTCTGTGACCACTAGGATTTTCACCTAGAGTCCCTGACTCTAGGATTTCGCCTAAAGTACTCACCTGCCAAGACTTTCTACCTAGGGTTACTACCCCCTAGGACCTAGGGTTACCTCCCCCTAGGGTTTTCCACCTGCATAGTATCTACTAGGACTTTTGCCTAAGAACACTTAGGACTTTTCTGCAAACTCAATCACACTTGTTAGATAACAAGATAACTTAACTTTGAACTCTTTGTCATTATCAAAATATAGGTTCGATCATTTGGTACTTTCCGCACCAACAGTTCAGTGTCTTTTGGTGCTCCTTTAGAACTTCTTTATTATTAGTAGTTTTCAGACCATGTTGACTAGCTCTTCTTCATTGGTTGAGTCTGAGTCAGACTCACTTTATGATTCATTCTTGGTTCTAGTTTTGATTTCTTTGCTTGATTCTACATACAAGGCAATACCTTTCTCGACTTGACTTAAGTTAGACTATTCATGTAATTCTAATTCATAAAAAAGTTCGTCTAATTTAAGAATTGAAAAATTCCTTAAAACTTTGTATGCATCTACTGCTAATGCCCACAAAGCATTTCTCGGAAATGTATTTTGGTGCATACCTTATCGTGTCGCGATTCTCTAGGTTGTGTCCGATCATATGTAGGTCATTGAGAATATCTTTTATTTGCTTATGCAATTGTGTGGTCGTCTCTCCGGGAAGCATTTTAATATTAAATAAATCATTTAATAGTAAATCTCTCTTAGTTACCTTAGATTCATCTGTTCCTTTGTGTAGCTTTACCAGATGGTCCCACAATTCTTTTACATTTTCGTAGGGCCCGACTTGATTCAGTTCTTCTATGGTCAGGCCACATTGAATGATGTTGATTGTCTTGTAGTTTAGTTGTGCATTCTTGATCATTGGGGGAGTCCAGTCTTCTAGTTATATCGGTTTTCTATCAACCATCGGGGGAGTGTATCCTTTGAGAATAGTGAACCAAAGTGTGATGTAGAACTTGAGGTAGCACTCCATTCTGTTCTTCCAATAGTTAAAGTTCTCCCCCTTGAACAATTGAGGGGGGATGGTGTTGTACCCTTCTTGGTAAGAGTTCAACATTCTTACAATCAAAGAATTAAGAAAAGAAAATTTTCCAAGACTCTCATCTTAGGATTAGTAGTGCGAGATAAAAAGAAATAAGCGTATAAGAAGAATCTTTTCGAAAGAAAAGAAAAAGTTTTAAAAAATTTCCTGAAAAATGATTAAGTAAATTCCGAGCTACCAGGCTCTGATACCAATTGAAGGATCGAAAGATACGATAGAGGAGGTGAATATCACACATTAAAAACTTTTCTTTTCAAGCATTAAAACAAGAGTAGTGCAGCAGAAAATAAATAACAAGTTTCGGTTACTTGGTTCAGAGCTTAGATCGACTCCTACTCTAAAGCCCGTGATCCTTGATCGCATTATTGCACAATCCACTAAAACTCTTCTTCCTGAAACCTTTGGAATGAAGCAATTTGTACAGATGAAATATAAGATAGTAACAGACTACTAACTTATTTGAATTTAAGTACAATGCAAGATAAAATAAAGTATACCGAAAAATAGTATAGATGAAGATCGTCGACATCTTGTCGGAGTAGTAGCTTGCTTGAAGATGTGTTACAAAGCAGTAGAACGAATAGAGCTTTTGCACAGAGGTGAATAGAAGAATTGATACCTGCCTTGGACCTCAAGCTCCCTTTTATAAGCATGGTTCGGTCGACTAATAAACTCATCGGTCGATTGATCCGTTCGATCAACCAAACCTCCTATCGATCGAATGATCCCTATGCTTTCCTTATTTACAAAGATCCGATCTTCATGCATTTATGATCGTTAATGGTTTGGTCGACTGATCACCATGTTCGGTCGACCGAACAGTGAACTTTCCCTGTTCGTCAAGATTCGCATTTAATTCTTCATTAATGATGTGATTGTTTGGTCAACCGATCCCTGTGTTCAGTCGACTAATCAGCTTAGCTTCCTTCTTTACTTCGGCTCAATCTAATCTCTACCATGTCATCATGGTTCAGTCGACCAATCGTTTGGTTTGGTCGATCGATCAGCCTTTGATCAAACTCTATTCTACTCTAGTCTGAATTCTAGTCTGAGTAGATTTGGTTCAGTTGACCAATCCCTGGGTTTGGTCAACTGATTAGGCCAGTTCCTATAAAATAGAGTTAAACATAATATATCCCTACAAAATAAAGTTAGGGCAATAATATATGAATAGTAAGATGCATGCGCAGTATTTGATAGTAGAACTATCATGATCTCAACTTGGAAATCTTCCCAGTTTCTTCGGTTGGATTAGTGACTTAGGGTTTGTTCCTTCCTGGAACATGACCTCACTGTCGCTCCTCTCCAGTTTGTTTATCTCAACCTATCTGCCAAACATTGATCCTCCAGACATGTTTGGACTTTGCTGCTTAGCATCAAATCGACTCACCAGGACTTCCTCTCGATCTTTGGTCTTCCAAACCTATCGAGCTACCATGCCAAGTGTCGGGTCCTCTCGACCCACTTGGTCTTCCTGCCTGACTTCTACGATCTACTAAGACTTCTCCGGTTGAGTAAACATCCTGTACACCTTAATTAACTTGTTAGATCACAACATGACTTAATTTGAACATTTGATAATATCAAAACTCATGTTCGATTCTAGTGTACCCTACACCAACACCAAGGTTTAAGCTTCTATATAAGGAGGTTACAACTTGGAGCAAAGAAGGTGTAGACGCTAAGCAAAAACTCCATCCACTTTCTTCTCTTCCAAACCCCCTCTTCTCTGTCATGCATTTCGCTCGACAGTCTTTTCGTGATAGCATTCAGGTATACACTTGGCTTGTCATGAACAATCCATGCTTGATTGTCTATGTGGTCTTCCCATTGTTGTAGGTCTCGTACGGTCGTCGAGGGGGGGGGGGGTTGAATTGTCTGCCAAATAAAAATAACCCCTTTCTCGATCTTTTAACTTAGTTAGATAACACAATTAATTTATTTAAATGAAGTGCATAAAAATGAACAATTAAAGAAAGAAAGTAAGAAAGTTGGATTTACTTGATTATAACATAGGTGGTTGTTAATTCAAGGCATTGAAAAACTCTACTAGAAATACTCCTTCGTTGAAGGCGGTATAGCCTCTTACAGACGTTGACAACTCAAGAAAAAAAAACTAGGAATGATTACAGTAGTCGTTGTTCAATTGTTGTTGATTTCCTACCTCTAGGAGTCTTTTTATAGCTATTAGAAAATTCTATCCAAACCTTGAAGGTGCCTTCTGTAGGAAATGGGAACGTGGGAACATGCCCACATTCCCCACTACTCTTAATGAAAAAGTCCATTAAACCCCCGGGTGATTTCCCTTTATAAGAGGTGTGTCCAAGGTTCATTGGTGAGGTGAGAAAAAGAGGAAGAGTTTTTCACACGACGGTGGAAAAAGAAAGAGAGAGGGAAGAACATCTGAGGTGGTAGGATTTGGTTCGTGGAATTGCGGAGAGCTTTCCGATCCTGTGATCGTTCTTCCAACAGTGAGTCTTACCATCACCGATTGTAGATCTGCGAGAGATCGCTGTAAGTGTTTACCATTTTAATTCATTTTATTCATGCATTTAGAATGTGAACAATGATATCAGAGCGATGTTATTTCTAAATGCTTAAGACGAATTATGAAACTGTTGTTCAGATATTTTCTGTATCGCTTTGCCATTTCTCGTCACTGTTATGCATGACTAATGTGTCGTAGTATACAAAGACCAGTGACAGGGTCACTGGTAGTCGTCGCTCACCGATGACAAGGTCGCTGGTAAGAGTCACCGCCGGTGTTAGCGTCGCTGCTCGACAACGCACTATGCCAAGTTTGAAAAATCGTGACAATGTAGTGATTTCCATCGGAGCAGGGCTCGAGCCGTAGGGATATGTTGGCGACGACATTCCGTGGCCTATGATGGTGTCTCAGTTGGTCGACAATGCACTAGTGGCTAGGACAGGTAGAGCAGGCGCTAGCGACGTCATCGGGCCTAAAGTCGACCGGCGTCCAATGTCGAAGAGGACCGGCGACCGCCCGAATAGGCCAGAGATCAGCTTATGTGGCCGGTGACCGTGTCTGTTGCGGTTACATGGCGACGTGCGTGGCGTGCGGACGTGGGCGGCGTGCGGTGAAAAAATGGATGGAGAAAACGTGAACACGAAGCATAGTATCTTGAGGAAAAGTTTGATATTTATAAATCAAATAAAATTAATAAAAAAAGGATAATGTTTTTTCCTTTTCTTAGCATGGATAAGTTTTTGCTATTTAGAAGAATTAATGCGTATGAAAAACGATTGAATTTTGCCAATGCATGCTTATTGTAGCATTAATTTTGTTTGCACATGATAATTAATTGAAAATTGAGTTCAATTAATTCACTATTTATGATAAATGGGCAAGACCAATTTTGATCTAATTAGACCTGGTTTAAATTAAACCATTAGTTGGTTTAACCGAACCAGGTTGATTCAATCCGGAATTAATTTGGGTTGATTAATTGGGCATGGACCAAATATGATCAAATGATCATATTTGTTCTATTGGGTCATATTTGATCAAATGAGTATATTTATTCTAATTGTTCAGACTTAAACCAATGAGCATTGGTTTGATCAAACGAATCTGACGTTAATCAATAAGTCTGAAATTGGGTGATATGGACTTAGATCAAACAATAACGGAACATAGGTACAAAGATCCCTATCCAATTAGATCAGTTCTAATTGTGGATAATAAACCAAGCTTAGGATCTAGATTCCTAATCAACTGATCCAATGGGTCAGTCGACTTAGACTCCTAAAAATCGAGAAGATTTATTTTTCTTGATTTATTATGTTGCTACTATGTGTTGGTGCGGGAAGCATTCGATGATTGAACCTGTGTTTTGATTATGTTAAAGGGTCCAAAGTTAAGTTGTTTTGTTATCTAACGAGTTTGAATGAGATTGCAGAAAAGTTCTAAGTGTACTTAGGCAAAAGTCCTAGCTACAGTTAGGCAAGTGGAAAACCCTAGGGGTGATAACCCTAGGTCCTAGGGGTGGTAACCCTAGGTGAGAAAAAGTCCTAGCTACGGTTAAACAAAGGGAAACCCCTAGGGGTGGTAACCCTAGGTCCTAGGAGGTGGTAACCCTAGGCAGAAAGTCTTGACGGGTCGAATGCTTCAGGCAAAAACCTTAGGGTCGGGGACTCTAGGTGGAAAATTCTAGTGTCGCGAACCGAGTGGAAGACTGAACGGGGCATGGAGCGGACGTCCAGCATGAAGACCGGAAGCTTCGGATGCTGAGCAAAAGTCCAGTTGGTCAGGAGGATCAACTGACAACAGGTAAACTCTCTTGAGTGGAGTAGGTGAGGGTGCGTTCCCCGGTGAGGGGACAGTAGGCGTTGGTTCGACCTAGGGTTTCCGGAGGGAAAATCTGAAGTCAGAACCGGACAATTCGGTGACTATCAAAATTACTTTTATTTGTCTTATTTTATTGAGCTAACTCTGTTTTGCAGGGTATACTTTGTTTTTAGACTAACATACCTTGCAGGACGTAAAGTGAACAAGAAAGTCTCGGATGAACAGTCCCAGGACGCCCTCCATGGATCTTGGAGGTGCCTCAGGTCAAGTGGTCGACAACCCCTCAGCAAGGCACGAGGGCACCCTCCATAGAGCTTGGGGGCGCCCTGGACGCTGGATGGAGGGTGTCGTCCATGGAGGTTGAGGGTGCCTTGGATGCTGATGGAGGGTGCCCTCCATGGAGCTTGGAGGCGCCCTCAGGAGGATAAGCAGCGACGAAGCAGGGCTTATCCAAGCGCGGCTGACCCGGGGATTGGCGGTGGCCTCAGTGAGGTTGAGGGTGCCCTCAATAGGCTATATATGCCTGGTTCAACCAGCAGCAAATATACAAAGAAATCTGACAACCATTCTTCCGTGTGCTACTTAAAGATCAAGTTGACAAAGCTGTAACTCAACCCCGATGACCAAAAGCTTCAAGTTTACTATTCTAACATACCTTGCAGGACGTAAAGTGAGCAAGAAAGCCTCGGATGAACAGTCCCGGGATGCCCTCCTTGGAGCTTGGAGGTGCCTCGGGTCACGTGGTCGATAACCCTTCAGCAAGGCACGAGGGTGCCCTCCATGGAGCTTGGGGGTACCTTGGACGTTGGATGGAGAGCGCCCTCCATGGAGGTTGAGGGTGCCTTGGATGCTGATGGAGGGCGCCCTCCATGGAGCTTGGAGGCACCCTCAGGAGGATAAGCAGTGACGAAGCAGGGCTTATCAACGCGTGGTTGACCCAGGGATTGGAGGCGGCCTCAATGAGGTTGAGGGCGCCCTCAACGGGCTATATATGCTTGGTTCAACCAATAGCAAATATACAACGAAATCTGACAATCATTCTTCTGTGTGCTACTTAAAGATCGATCCGACAAAGCTGTAATTCAACCTTGACAACCAGAAACTTCAAGTTTACTGTTCTAACATACCTTGCAGGAAGTAAAGTGAACAAGAAAGCCTCGGATGAACAGTCCCGGGATGCCCTCCATGGAGCTTGGAGGTGCCTCGGGTCACGTGGCCGACAACCCCTCAGCAAGGAACGAGGGCACCCTCCATGGAGTTTGGGGGCGCCCTGAACACTGGATGGAGGGTGCCCTCCATGGAGGTTAAGGGTGCCCTGGATGCTGATGGAGGGCGCCCTCCATGGAGCTTGGAGGCGTTCTAAGGAGGATAAGCAGCGATGAAGCAGGGCTTATCCACACGTGGTTGACACGGGGATTGGAGGCACCCTCAACAGGCTATATATGCCTGGTTTGACCAGCAGCAAATATACAACGGAATCTGACAATCATTCTTCCGTGTGCTACTTAAAGATCGATCCGACAAAGCTGTAACTCAACCCCGATGACCAGAAGCTTCAAGTTTACTGTTCTAAGTCATCGATATAATTTTCTTTATTACTTTAATATTGTAATTCAAAACTGTAATTTTTCAAACTGATAGTGATTGCCTAAAGTAAACGCTCAACGAGCGTGGGCCTTGGAGTATGAGTCACCATAGGCTCCGAACCAAGTAAAACTCTTGGTATTCGTGTGTTTACATTATTATTTTATTTCTGCTGTGTATTACTCAAAAGTTTTCTGAAACGAACGTGAAAGCCACGAGCGCTATTCATGCCCCCTCTAGTGCTTTCAATCCTACACTATGTCTGTATAAATTGAATTAAGTCGATTTTGTACCGGTTAGTCAGTTTTGTATTGACTTATTTAATTTTAATTTTTCAAATGGTACGAACGATTACCACATTGACTCGTCACAAAGTGCAACGAAATCAGCTTAGGGAGGAAATTCAGGAGATAGAGTATAACTCTACTTATGGAGTCGATGGACACGTTGGATGGCTTGATGATCTATTTTGGAAACTTAAGCGAGAAGAGTTTCCAGTCCTGGACAGTTATAGGATATGGGCTTTGATGCGTTCATTGCCAGAAAATCCTAGGATGATAGCAGACTATATTTAGAGGCGTCATCAAGGACGCGTGATATATTTAGTATTATGTGAGGAACTGCTTCACCATATGACTGAAGAGGATCCTGAAAAGTTTGAAGAGAACCCAGAAATGATCGAGGAGGATCCAGAAGAGGATCCAATTGAGGATCCTATAGAGAATCCTGAAGCGGCCCTCCCTAAGATTACCCCAAATGAGTTCAGGCTGAAAGGGATAATGTTGGCCACTACACTAGTGTCTGTCCTAGTAGGAGTGATAGTAGCCTATCTAGTTTACTAGAGTTCTGTTATTGTTATTTTCATTATGTGTGAACAATTTTAGTCCATTTCATTCATGTCAGTTGGTTATATGTTAACAACATGCAGTATAATTTTATATTAATGATATGTTCATTTATTTATGTTGTTTACTTAATATGATGCATGATTAGTTCATTTTTATTAAATGATCAATTCATTTAATTAAAGTAATCACGATTTATTAAATGATTAGTTGATTTAATTAAATAAATTATGATTTTATAAATGATTTGTTCATTGGTTGGGATGTATGTAATAGAATTGATCAATATTGATTTGATTGGTCATACGAATGATGAGTGAAAATATTGTTGTCACTTGATTTTGTAAACCAACTCAAATTAATATTGAATCAATCATAAATTCCATGCATATGAATTACACTGAATACTAAATAATATGTTTATTTATGATAGATTATAGCAACCAAAAACATTATAGCTGAACTCAATAAGAGTGAAAAACTTAATGGGGATAACTATAAGATTTGGTACCTCAGGATACAATATGTACTTAAGGAACAAGAAGTTCTAGAGATTGTAAATCATGTTATGGTAGAATCTGTAGATGGTCCCATTGTACAACACAGACGAGATATTGATGTCTATAAGGCATGGAAGAAAAAGGACTCCGCTGCAAAGGGCATATTGATTAGTTCAATGGTAGATGACCTAGCTTTTGAGTATGAGTCGTATCTTTCGGCTCATGCAGTCTGGGTAGCCCTTAAAGAAAAATATAGTAAAGTAAGTCTGAGCAAGCTTCGATAGTTGATAATCAAGTTTGATAGCTACAAGAAGCGTTTGAATGTAGCAATGGTTCAACACCTCAGGGAGATGTCGAACATGATTCGGGAGCTTAAAACTGCTGGTCATGAGTTGACCGATGAACAATAGGTTCAAGAAGTTATTCATTCACTTCCAGATTCTTGGGAGACCATGAAGCTATTGGTGCAGTTAGCACTAACGGTCTAACTCTGGTTTTGATGAATGACAAATCAGGTTAAGTTAGGTTCGTTGTTATCTAACACTCTGATCGAGTGTGCAGGATAAGTCTAGCTAGGTCGACGGGCTGACCGGATAGCTGGCGAGAAGTCCAAGCGGGTCAACGGGCTGACCGGACGCTTGGCGAGAAGTCCAAGCGGGTCGACGGGCTGACCGGACGCTTGGCGAGAAGTCCAGCTAGGTCGACGGGCTGACCGGATAGCTGGCGAGAAGTCCAGACGGGTCGACGGGCTGACCGGACGTCTGGCAGGTAAGTAAGGTAAGTCACTGGAGGGGAGTGATTGTGAGGACGCGTTCTCGGGAAGGGGACATTAGGCGTCGATCCGGCTTAGATCCATTTCGGATGTCTAAGTCGAGATCGTGACTAGATTCCGGTCTCAGAAAGACGGAATCTAAGTCATACTCTTTTTATCCATCTGTTGAACTTTCTTATATTCTATATTGTATATATGCCTGACTAACTTTGTTTTGCGGAAAAGGGAGTTTTCGAACAGGTCCGGCGCCGAGGTCCGGGCGCTGAGGTCCGGCGCCGAGGTCCGGGCGCTGAGTCCGGCGCCAAGGATCCGGCGCCCAAGGCAATTCTATCCAGCCAAGTCGTCGCCATGTGGAGCATCTCGGTTTAAGATTCGTCACATTCCGAAGGAATCCAGCGCCTTAATAAAGATATAAAAGAAGCCCTGCAGGAGCTTCGAATGAATCAATTGTCGAGAACTCTTCATCGCTAGTCTTGCCGCCGACGCTCGGCGACGCCAACAAAGCTCCGACACTACGCTCCGTTATTTTCCCTTTTTGTCGGTATTTGTTTTCAGTTTTCATTAGCATTCCCTGTACGGTTCTTTTGTAATCATCATTTCGAATTGCTAGTGATTGCCCAATGAAAGTGGTCAAGGACCACGGGCCTTCGAGTAGGAGTCGTCACAGGCTCCGAACGAAGTAAAACCATTGTGTCTATTTTACTTTTCCGCTGCGTTTATACTCGATATTTTCGAATCGATATTCACCCCCCCCCTCTATCGAATCTAACGGTCTTACAAGTGATATCAGAGCGGGTACCGCTCTGATTTGGTGCAACCACCAATCAGACAGGGGGTGAATTTTTTTCTTTCAATTAATTCTAAAACTGGTGTATCGTTAACTTAAATTAGTGCAACACGAATCTAGATTTTTTTTCTATTTTTCTCTTCCCGCGCTACTAATCCAAGACCAAGTCTTGGGATATTTTTTGGTTATTTACCTGTGCACAGAATGTCCCAACAAGAAGGATTCAGCACAGTACGACCTCCACTCTTCAACGGGGACGACTTTCCATACTGGAAGAAGCGCATGGAGGTTTACCTCAAAACAGACTTCGACCAATGGATGAGCGTTATGAGACCCTACAAGATTCCGGCAGATACCTCCGGGAATATACTGGATCCTGAAGACTGGACAGCTGACTTGAAGAAGAAGGCGTCAACCAAAAATAAAGCAATCAACACTCTACAGTGCGGATTGACGAGAGAAGAACTGAACAGAGTCGGTCCACACAAGAACGCTAAAGAGCTGTGGGACAAGTTGATCAAGCTGCACGAGGGAACGAGCGATGCCAAGGTAACCAAACGAGACTTGCTTTTAAATAAAATTTTTAATATAAAAATGCAGGAAGGTGAAACGGCGAATCAGTTTCACGTGAGGATCAAGGACATCCTCAACGGGCTTCATGCGATAGGCCATCAGATGGAAAACAGAGACTTAATAAGGTACGCATTAAACGCTTTTCCACGTAATAGTTTGTGGGCATCAATAGTGGATGCCTACAAAATTTCTAAAAATCTCTCTAAGTTAAAGTTAGATGAACTTTTCTGTGAATTGGAATTACACGAACAAACTAATGCTGGAGCCGAGAAATGTATAGCCTTATTTGCAGGTTCCTCCAAAGAAAAGAAAAGCAAGCCTGAACTTGAAGAAGACTCCGATCAAGATTCTGAAGACGAAGAACACCTGGTAAACTTGGTAAGAAAAATGTTCACCAGGAGAAAAAGGACCTTCAGCAAAAAGGACCTTCAAAAGATCAGTTCTCCCTCAGAACAAAAGAACATGACTTGCTACGGATGCAATAAAAAGGGACACTACAAGAACGAATGCCCAAAACTGAAGTTCGACAAACCGAAGCCAACCAAAAAGAAGGCACTCAAAGCAACGTGGGACGACTCCTCGGACGAATCGGAAGAAGAAGAGCAGAAACATCAGAGCCACCTCGCACTGATGGCCCACGAAGCTGAAACAGAAGACGAGTCAGAAGATGAAGATGGGTCTGAACCCGAAACAAGCCACGAGTCCGTACTCGTTTCCGAAGACTCGAATGAGGTATATTTTAATTTAAACAAAAAAATTTTTAGAATTATTTCTTGTTTAAATAGTAAATTAACTAAAGTAGAAAATGAAAACAAATCACTCTTGAGGAAAATCAAAACCTCAAGGAACAAATAAAAAATTCAAATCCAACTCAAGATCTAACACTTGAGGAGGAGAACTTATCATTAAAAAATGAGGTTAACAATTTAAAGGAAATGTTAGAAAAATTCACAACAAGATCAAAAAATCTAGACTTAATCCTAAATAATCAAAAAGCATGTTATAATAAAATCGGACTAGGATATAAGTCGAATTCAAATAAAACCTTCAAATCATTAATAACCCAATATAAATCAACCAATCTAGCTTGGGTTCCGAAAGCGTGTCTGACCACGCAAGTAGGACTTAATCAATATTATATACCTAAAGAAAAAATACATTATATAAAATCGAATAAACCAAACCAAAATTCAAAATACAAATCTAAATCAAATTCAAAATCTAAACATTTTAAAAATCAACAAAATTATCACCAAGTTAACTATAACTATAAAAAGAATCGACACAAACCTAAAACCAAAATCTAAATTAATGGCCAATAATTCAGGGGGAGGCTCCAGAATAGCTGGCACCTCCAAAACTAACCTACCCGACAGGGTAACCCAAAACAAACTAACCCGGCAGGATAATTAGGATTAGTTAAAAAGAGACCAAGTTTAACTTGACTCATGGTACTGGTGAAGTTTTTGGATGATAGTACGTTAGGGAAGCTTGGGCATCGCATGTCTAGAAAGATATGGCTTCGATCTGGTGCATTTGGCCAAGTGGAACTGACCGAAGCTACCCTTAAACGAATCCTAACCAGTTAGACCAAGATTTAGTACTAAGTTCCGTGGATAGGACTATTCGGAAAACCTCGAAAGGTTGGTTACTTCTAATGATGTCCATGTGACTCACCAAGCTTAGAAGTTTATCTGAAGAATGCCTATTTGTGGAAACCAAAGCTAAGTCTGAATCTAACACAAGTTAAACCAAAACTCTATAATCAAACTAATTTCATCTCACAAAATCATAAGATTCCCTGATTGATAATATAGATCGGGTGAGATGAATAAGGCTTAAATTTTAAAGTTAAAATTTTAATTTTAAACTTAAAAATTAATTTCAAAATTTTTAATTTTAACTTAAAAATTAATTTCAAAATTTTTAATTTTAACTTAAAAATTAATTTCAAAATTTTAATTTTAAACTTAAAAAAAAAAATTCAAATTTTAATTTTAAACTTAAAAATTAATTTCAAAATTTTAATTTTAACTTAAAAATTAATTTTAAAATTTTAACTTAAAAATTAATTTCAAAATTTTAATTTTAACTTAAAAAATTAATTTCAAAATTTTTAATTTTAACTTAAAAATTAATTTCAAATTTTCAAATTTTAAACTTAAAAATTAACTTCAAAATTTTAATCTTAAACTTAAATTAATTTTAATTAATTTCAAAATTTTAAACTTAAATTAATTTTAATTAATTTCAAAATTTTAAACTTAAATTAATTTCAAAATTTTAACTTTAATTTTAATTTCAAAACTCTTTTTTAAAAATTCAGTTTCAAAATATTTAATTCAAAATTTTAATTACAAAATTTTAAAACTTAACTCCAAAATCTAAAACTCTAAAAAAAAAAAAAAAAAAAAAAATCGCAGTCAAAAACCAGGGGCGAGCGCCCCTGGTATTCCCCTCCGGGGCGCCCGGAAGGGGATCCGGGCGCCCCGCCCTAAATCAACCCCGGGCGCCCGGAAGGGATCCGGGCGCCCGGAGTCCCCTATAAATAAGGGGCAGCAGGCGCCCCTAATCTTTGCACTACTAATTCTCACTTTTACCAAGGTTCACTCCGAACCTCAGTGCGAAAGTACTCTAAATCAAAATTTTCTTGCGGTGAAGACGTTGTTGCGATTCAACCGAGGTCGTCAGATCTTTATTTGTCGATGGCTCCTCGGTAAAAAATTCTTCCCCTCCCTAAAAATTTTTTTTAGAATTTGGTCTCTTATTTTGTTTCTTAGAATGTTTTATTATATATATACAGTAGGAAACGAACAAATACTAGTGCTGGACCCTCCAATGCTAGTACAGACCCTAGGTTCCCCACAGACGAACTTAGGATTAAATTTGAGTCAACTATCTATAAGGCCATTAGGATTGCCTGCATAGATAGATCTTTCTTTCTAGTGTCATGTCCCTCCGTTTTAGAGGTTATAGACCACTATAACTTAAAGAACCTTGTCGAATGTACCAGTCCAATAAACATAAGTCTGTGTGCCGAATTTTGCAATAACCTAGTGCAAGTAGACGATCTCACCTATACCACTAGGGCAGCAGGCACTGATATCATATTTTCCCCTACTACTATCCGAGAGTTCTTAGAGTTACGTCCATCTACTTGTTCCTTTTTGTGCTATCCTCCCAGGGATCTACCATTCGGAGATCCCTACTCACATATTACTCTCGATATGATTTATTCGTATTTTTTTGGAGGAGAGAGAGATCCCACTGTGACACAGTTTAGGTCAGTAGAACTTCGAGTCCAGGACTACGCTCTTTATAGGGTATTAGTCCTTTGCATTTTACCACTGACTACTCGGGACATCGCTGTGATGCGCCCATTTCATTCGTTCTTACTCTATGCCCTGAGTCATAGGTTAGATATTGACATCAGCCTACATATCTTCTCCACCATTATCTACTCGGCGGGATTCGTGACTGATAGACGAGTCCACATGCCATTTTGTCACATTCTGACAGCCTATATATCCTCGTTGCACATTGATGTCACTAGAGGAGACATTGCCCATATGACCGAGTTCGATGTTATAGCGGCTCGGAACTTCTCCCTAGCTGGTGTCCAGATAGATAGGGATGACGGGACTATGTTTTGGCGGAGGGGGGCACAGCACCAGCCAGATCCAGACGCACAGGTGGACGAGTTCATGCTCGCACTATTTCCAGAGGAAGCCGCACCGGCTCCACCACCGCCCCCAGCTCGAGCACCACGACACGCTCCCCGCACTCTAGCCGACTGTATGACCGGACTAGAGAGAGCTATGGCGAGTCTCCAGCAGGAGAACTCTAATTTTCATCGGGACTTACGGCGAGAGGTTGCCGAGTTACGAGCTGCCGGGGACACCCGACACACTGAGCTGATGGCACTTCTTCGATCCTTGGGTCTGGACCACCCCCTTCATCATCTCAGTAGCTTTAGTTATGACCTACTTCTGTAGCTACACTACTTGTAAAATATTTTGGATTTATCTAGTGATATTTCAGACCTACATTGATTATGTTCTATCTCGGTAGCCTAGGAATTTCAAATTTCAAAATTGTTTTCAAAAATCACTCTTTCAAATTATAAGTCAAATTTGTTTGTTCTCAAAACCTTCCATTTTTAGACTTTCAAAAACAGTTTTGGCCTTAGACTAGCTTGGAGTCCATAGAAAGCATGCACCCATAGGGCTAGTTTTTTAGTATCTCACCAACACTTTAGGTTTACCTTGCGTGGGTTTGACAAATATAGAAAGGGGTGAGATGCATAGGCCAACTGTCTGGACTTAAGATGCTTATCTCAGTGCATCAGCATAAGTCTGGACGTTAAATACAAATCAGACAGTAATCAGATTAAGTTCATCAGTCAAGTTAAACACTGACTGCTTATAATCAACTTAATCTGACTAACCAAGTGAAAACTACTATTTTCTGATAGTTAGTTAGTAACTAATTGTTTAGACAGCTGTTTAAATTTTAGTATCAAGTTCAGGGGGAGAAATTAATTAAAATGTTATGTGTTTGAAAAATGCTTTTTAAAACTAACTTGTGGTTGAACATCAGTTTACAAAGAGTTAAAATTTAACTAAGTATTTGAAAAACTTGGAAGTTTAATCCCACCTAATTTTCACACCTGATTTTAAAAGTTAACTATTGAAAATTAAACTTTCCAAATTTCGCTTTTATCAAATTAGCCTTAATTTTTTCAAATTTAGCTTGATTAACTTTGAAAATTGTTTTCTTGAACCAAACTCAGATTTTTACAGTAACTCTACACTATGATTGTTCACCCTTGTGTTTTTTTGATGAATGCCAAAGGGGGAGGGTTAGGTGGTTAAGTTAGAACAACTAAATGCCAACTTGAAAAACTAACTTAAAACCTTAAAAACCTCGAAAATCATGCTTGATTTCTGCATATATTTATCACTAACTTAACAGTTGTCATTCCATCAAAAGGGGAGATTGTTGGTGCGATTAGCACTAACGGTCTAACTTTGGTTTTGATGAATGACAAATCAGTTGTTAGGTTCGTTGTTATCTAACACTCTGATAGGGAAGTCCAGCCAGGTCAACGGGCTGACCGGATAGCTGGCGAGAAGTCCAAGCGGGTCGACGGGCTGACCGGACGCTTGGCGAGAAGTCCAAGCGGGTCGACGGGCTGACCGGACGCTTGGCGAGAAGTCCAGCTAGGTCGACGGGCTGACCGGATAGCTGGCGAGAAGTCCAGACGGGTCGACGGGCACCGGACGTCTGGCAGGTAAGCAAGGTAAGTCACCGGAGGGGAGTGACTCGAGGACACGTTCCGGGAAGGGACATTAGGCGTCGATCCGGCTTAGATCCATTTCGGATGTCTAAGTCGAGATCGTGACTAGATTCCGGTCTCGAAAGACGGAATCTAAGTCATACTCTTTTATCCATCCGCTGAACTTTAACCGTGCAATAATCATCTTAGATGTATATTTGCCTGGACTAACTTTGTTTTGCAGAAAAGGGAGTTTTCTGGAACAAGGTGGTCCGGCGCCGGAGGGGATCCGGGGCTAATTTATCCACCAAGTCGCCGCCACGTGGAGCATCTCGGTTTAAGCAATTACGTCACATTCCAGCGCCCGAGGAATCAGCGCCCGGAGCAGATATAAAAGAAGCCCCAGGCAGGAGCTTCGAATGAATCAATTTGGTGAGAACTCTTCTACTGCTGGTCTTGCCGCTCGACGTTCAGGTGCGACGCCAACAAATCTCCGACACTATTCTCCTTTTTCGGTATTTGTTTTCAGTTTTCATTAGCATTCCCTGTACGGTTCTTTTGTAATCATCATTTCGAATTGCTAGTGATTGCCCAACGAAAGTGGTCAAGGACCACGGGCCTTCGAGTAGGAGTCGTCACAGGCTCCGAACGAAGTAAAACCATTGTGTCTATTTTACTTTTCCGCTGCGTTTATACTCGATATTTTCGAATTGATATTCGCCCCCCCCCTCTATCGAATCTAACGGTCTTACAGAAGCAGACCCTAACTGATGTCTCATGCCATGTAGAATTGGAGGCGGAGAGAGTTGAATCTGCAAGGATTTCTGGATAAGCCTATGTGGTTGTAGGTTCTGCTGGATCATTTAGATTCATGAAAAAGAAATTGTTCAAGAAAGGGAAAGGAAAGAAGAAAGAAGCTGCTGCTGTGGGACAGGGCCCAATCAAGAAGATAGTAAAGAAGACTGGAAGGAAACCTAAAAATAAGTTGACTTGTTTTAACTGCGGAAAGAAGGGTCACTTCGCTCGGGAGTGCATTGAGCCAAAAAAGGTAAATCCAAGTGTGTCTTCTTTTCCTGAGCATTTTGTTGCTAGCTTAGTGGTGTTAGCTGATTCTTATCCTTTGTGGATTATAAATTTGGGAGCAACCAACCATGTAGCTCGAGAGCGAGTTACATTTGTAGAGTACCGTCGGGTACCAGCTGGCAACAAGTCGATCTATGTGGGAAACAATGCAAGAGTTAAAGTCAAAGGAGTCGGTACTTGTAAACTCAACCTCTATGGTGGTAGAGTTTTGTTTCTACATGATGTCCTATATGCTCCTGAAATTCGACAGAATCTTATTTCTGTTACGTGTCTTCTTGATTTAGGGTATTGTATTAATTTTTACAGTCGGTGTGTTGAACTTAAGATTGACTCAGTGTCAACCGGATATGGTTTTTTAACAAATACTTTTATGGTTCTTGATGTAGAACCAGATGTCAATTATGCTATTGATGGTTGTTTTCAAATATTTCTCTAACTAGTAATGCAGCTATAACTGATGAGGTTTGGCATGCTAGATTAGGACATATAGGACAAGAACGTATGAATCGGTTGGCTAGAGATAGTCTATTGGGAACTCAAACTAAGATTCAATTATCTATATGTGAGCATTGTCTTGCTGGAAAAGCAACTAGGAAACCATTTGGTAAGACTATTAGATCTGAATCAATATTGCAGTTAATTCATTCGGATATTTATGGCCCGATGAATGTGAAGGTTAGACATGGAGCTTCCTATTTCATTACATTTATTGATGATTTCTCTCGATTCAGTCATGTGTATCTGATTTCTCACAAATTTGAAGCATTGGATTGCTTCATTCGTTATATGAATGAAGTTGAGAATCAAATGGAATGTAAAGTTAAGACTTTACGCACTGACCGTGGAGAGGAATATTTGTTTGATATGTTCAAGACAATATGTAATGATAGAGGGATTATAAGACAGCTGACAAAGCTTGGAACTCCACAGCAAAATGGGGTACCTGTGATCCGGCGGTAAAAATCCGGAACCCCATAAGGAGTCAACGCTGAGGGGAGGTCAAAGGGTCCAGGGGCTCGCCGGAAAAGGGCGAGCCGACCGGATTCAGAAGAAAGAGAAATCTGATAGTAAAAGGCACCCTGGTAGGGACCAGGGGTCCGACGCTCAAATAAAGCAGTGCGTAATGACCGAGCGGAAGGAGGTGCCGCCCGGACGGCGCAAAGAATCAAGGCCGTCCGGACGACGTTCATCGCCCGCTCGGCGGGCCGGGCACCCCAGTCAGACGGTGGGTAAAAGAAGGGGACATCTTCTGACAGCCGTCAAGTCGTATGGCTGTGCCATACTTCTAGTCTGACAACGGGTGGTCCTGCCGTCCCATCAAAGAACATGCTCGGACTGTGGCAGCATGGTGTCAGGTAAGCTCTCTGACAAGTGCATACCGTGGTATGCGTTGCTGACACGTACGCTCCTCGGTGGGCGTGCATCAGTTCCTTCTCCGTCTTATATAAAGAGGCCATTACTTCGCCAAAGGTACGCAGAATAAGAATTTGGCAGCCACTTTCTCCACCACTTACCTGACTTGAGCGTCGGAGGACCGTCGCCGGGACACCCCTCCCGGCTCGGTTTTGTTGCAGGTTCGCCGGAGCACTCGAGGATCCAGCAGAGAGCGCCACGTGCCCAGCGTCCACTGACTCTTGGTTCGGACAGGATCAAATTGGCGCCGTCTGTGGGAACGCTCCTGCATCCGATCGCAGACAATGGACGAGGCTGGACGACAACACACGGTGACGCTTTCGACAGAAGAACTCGACGCCCTGGTCGAGATAAGGGCCGCCAAACTCATGGAGCAAAAACAAAAAGCATCCGCCGAGCGGGCGGAGCAGCAAGCAACATCTGCGTCTGGTGGCCGAGCGGAAGCACCTCCAACCACCGTCGCATTCCATCGGGCCTTGTTTCGCACCCCTGAAGCCATACCAGCCCAAAGAGATAGAGGATCTTCCTCAGATGAAATGCCAAGGCGGGATGACAGGAAGGGGAAAGCTCCCCGCCCGAGCGGATCAATCGCCAATTTTCGGAGGTTATCCTACGAGACCCTCTGCCCAAGCACTACGTGCCTCCGACGATTGGCGAATACAATGGAACGACGGACCCGGATGATCATCTGGGTAAGTTCGATAATACAGCCACGCTCCATCAGTACACAGATGGAGTAAAGTGTAGAGTTTTCCTTACCACCCTCTCGGGATCGGCTCAACGGTGGTTTCGAAGGTTGCCGGACGGATCCATCACGAGCTTCAAGGAATTCCAAAGCCTTCCTCCACCACTTCGCCAAGAGTCGGCGTTATCAAAAGACAAGTGTCAACTTATTCGCCATCAAGCAAGAGCCGAGAGAATCGCTCGAGGCTATATTCAGCGATTCAACCAAGTGGCGATGGATATCCCAACGCCACATCGGAGACGATGATGAATGCCTTCACGCAAGGCCTTGTGGATGGGGACTTCTTCCGCCGCTCATCCGAAAGCCGCCCCAAGATTATGATCACATGCTACATCGGCCAACGAATATATAAATGTGGAAGAAGCGCAAGCCGCTCGGAAAAAGGAAAAGCGGGCACCTGCTCATGCCGAGCGGAAACAACACACCGCTCACCACCCAGAGGACCGAGGGTCGAGCAATTCGATCCCCTCACGTCCGATCGCACGTACAAGAAGTGGTTGCCGGCCCAAGCCAAAGAAGAGGTGGACCCTATGTTCTGCAAATTCCACCAGACGGATACGCACAACACGAGGGATTGCCAAGCCTTCCTTTGTGTCCAATCTGCTCCCGTGAAAGCCGAACCACGGTCGCCTCCCATCGGCTGTGAGACGAGGACTCATGAAGTCGACCGACCCGCACCGAGGACGACACCAGCAGACACCCGATCCGGCACCGATCCCCGAGGTAGGAGAATCGCCGGGCGTCTAGAGAACGGTCACGACCGCTCGGGAGGAGGAAAATAGAGCAACGCGGCGAGATCAACGTTATTGCTGGTGGGCCGACCGAGGAGATTCCAACCGAGCCAGAAAGGCGGCTCCAGATCCACGCAGTCGGCTGTAGCTAAGAGCGGGCAAGTGGGCCGGAAATCACTTTCGGACCCGGACTTAGAAGGAGTTGAAGTGCCCCACGACGCTCTGCTCATTAAAGCG